>NW_010541377.1:860-3099 GCF_000687285.1 Phaethon lepturus | reverse complement strand
TCATATTGCAAAGGCACTGGTGTTGCTTGGGTAAAAGCTTCCAGATGAATTCCGTGAATTGGATCCTCAATAATCAGACATCCAATGTCAAACCACCTGCAATGACATGCAAGTTACTTTACTTTTGAGTATTGAGTATCACTCAATTGAAGAACACATGAGTAGTTGGATTATGACCATTTTACAAATTCTACTACAAATATAATAATGAGTTTCAAAGTGTTCCAGTATTTTTAAGTAAATTTTGCATTTATCAATTTATATATATAAAATTATAGTGCATGTGTATGCATGTAAAATACATACTATATATAAAAATATATAAAATACATGAAACGTGCAGAACAAAGAAACAAAGAAAACTGGTGGGGTGGGCATGAGTGCAGATACGTTCTTTTGGCCATATTTATTATGCTACAGTTTTTATTGAATCTTTGAAAGGATGTTTCTCACTAAAATAATCTTCCCTAACAATTTAAAAAATATATATTTATCATTCATGTTCTATATTCAGAAGATTTTTTGGTATGGCTAATCCTAACAATAATTTAAATGATTTACTCAAAGAAACACTTCTGCACCTTTCAGAAGAGATGGTGCCTGCTGTAGCAGATATGGTAAGGGCAACTGAAGCAGTACTCAAAATGGTGCCCTATCTAGCTTGCAGAAACATTAAATCATTTATCCCTATCAACAGACTAACAACCTGACATGATCCAAATAACACCAAAAGCACTGCATCATCACTACATAATTGTATGCAACTCCTGTAACAGCTTTACAGTTGAGTTGCACAGGAGAAACATACTCCAGGGAAAGCATAAACACAAAATCAAGGCCAAGAATCATAAAAGATTTAAAAAGAAAAATATTATTGTAGTTGTTGTTTCATGTGTACTATATACATGTCTACATATAAGTTGTATTTTATTCTTTAAAGAAGGGGAACCAAGGATACTTGTTACAAAAAAACCCACAAGATTCAAACTTTAAATAACAACTGCCTGGGCCCCATAAGTTTTATGTTAAGAGTTTAGTGGAGCGAGACAGAAAGAAATACTTCACTTGCATCATCTTCATAGTGGGGAAGAGCGCACTGGAATGCTCTGTGACAGAGGACTACCTGCAACTATGGAAAACAGTTGAGAAAGCTTCATGGTTAAAGATAATTTGCTCCTAATTAGTAAAGGAGTTAAGAGTCTAAAGGGTAAAATATAGATAAAAGTTTGCAACCATTTCTGCAAACAATATTCAGGACATGCAACTGGAAGGAGAAGTAATGTCCTTCAGCTGTCTAAGAGCTCTTAGTATTTGATGGGTGTTTACTTAGTCCTTCGGAGGTGTTAATTATTGTGCACAGTATCATCAAAACACTGACTGCATCCCTCATATTAAAACTGTAACACCACAATGCTCACTTCAGAATAGTAATCAATCAATTTCTAGGACCATGACATTTCATTGCAGGAAAAAAACCAAGAGCCAGAAATACAATCTTAGAATCATTAAGGTTGGAAAAGACCTCTAAAATCATCAGGTCCAACCATCAACCTAACACTACCATGCCCACTAAACCATGTCCGTAAGCATCATGTCTACACGTTTTTTGAACGCCTCCACTGATTGTGACTCCACCACTTTCCTGGGCAGCCGGTTCCAATGTTTGACCACTCTCTCAGCAAAGACATTTTTCCTAATATCCAGTCTAAACCTCCCCAGGTGCAACTTGAGGCCATTTCCTCTTGTCCTGTCGCTGGTTACTTGGGAGAAGAGACCAACACCCACCTCACCACAACGCCCTTTCAGGTAGTTGTAGAGAGCGATGAGGTCTCCCCTCAGCCTCTTCTTCTCCAGACTGAACAACACCAGTTCCCTCAGCCACTCCTCAGAAGACTTGTGCTCCAGTCCCCTCACCAGCTTTGTTGCCCTCTTTGGACACACTCCAGCACCTCAATGTCTTTCTTGCAGTGAGGGGCCCAAAACTGAACACAGTATTCGAGGTGTGGCCTCACTGGTGCCAAGTACAGGGCCATGATCACCTCCCTGCTCCTGGCCACACTACTTCTGATACAGGCCAGGATGCTGTTGGCCTTCTTGGCCACCTGGGCACACTGCTGGCTCTTGTTCAGCTGGCTGTCGACCACCACCCCCAGGTCCCTTTTCTGCCAGGCAGCTCTCCAGCCACTCCTCCCCAAGCCTGTAGAGTTACATGGGGTTGTTGTGAACTGATTGCAGGACC
>NW_010541377.1:0-276 GCF_000687285.1 Phaethon lepturus | reverse complement strand
AGTGCGCCAAAAGGTTATTCATTGCTTAACTCCCAAATGGGAGGGGCTCGACCACCAGAGACCCTCTATTCCACCCCCCACCTCCCGAAAGTTCTAGAAGGTTAGACTGTGCATGAACTAATGGGCATTACCTGACAGAAACAGACTATATAAAGCCACAGGTTTGCCTCAAGCAGTAGCACGCATGCACACCACCACTCTGGCACTAAGACGACTATGACAGGGTGGTGATATTACCACCTCCCCTTCTCTCTCTCTCCCCCTCCCCCCGCCCTT
>NW_010541376.1:35766-76298 GCF_000687285.1 Phaethon lepturus | reverse complement strand
CAACCTTAATGACTCTGTGATTCTGTGATTTGCTTGAACAGTGTGATCAGGAGTGTCCTCATCTGCCCCAGTTTTACAAAAACAATCAAGGAAGTAATGCAGCTGCATTTGCAAGCTGGGGGAACATCTATTTCACTTTATTCTGCACATACAGAATATATACATCCTCTGAAAATGTATTTCTGTTTGCTGTTATTAGCCAAATTCAGGAATTTGGTATTTATATCCATCAAGCACAGAGCAAACTTACCTGAAATCAACAGGACTACTCACAAGTTGACACAAATGCTTAAGGATTGTGATTCAAGTATGCTAATTTAACTAGGGATATCTGTATGATATCAGAGATAAGAGACATCAGTTGTAGGCATTTGTCACCACTACTGCTGCTTTGTGTAGTTGTGATTCGGTAGTGGCCATCAGGCTGGGTATGTGCTGGCTGCCCTGGAGTCCTCACCTCTGAAACAAAGTATGTGACCAGTGGGATAGAGAATGGGGCTATCTCTAGCCACTACTTAAAGAAAATACAGGAGCTACAAGACAGCAAAATATTCATTGTCTCTTACACTCTTTTTTTCTTGTTTTGTGGAATAATGTTTGTTCATTAAATCCCACATGACCGAACAAAAGCTGGTAGCTTGATTTTAAATTAGTTGGGAACTGTAGTGGTCTGTAACCCAAGGCTATGAGTCAATATATTGCACACAGTTGCTGACATTGCTCAGCGTTTCTACATCTTGCTTTCCACAGAGACAATACTCCTCAAACTGACATGCAGGACAAAATAATATGTTGCCTGAAGCATGTTATTCACTCAATAGTGTTTCCCGTGGACCAGGCGACATCAGAGCCACTGCTCTAAAAATTCTTCCCAGGATGGCCAGAGGAATCCTAAGTAAGCAGATGTAAATCTGCACTTGCCCAGGAATCCTATGCAATGGAAAGACTTTGAGCTGTGCTTTTTACATAAGCATAGTACATTTTACACACATAAAAGGAATTAACATGATGCCAAAAATGTATGGTAGTATTTAATGAGTAAGTCAGTATCAAGATCATTGGCAAGTTCAGCATACACCAGTTAGGGGTGCAGTCAGTGTCTATGCTCTCTTGTTTACCCATTCCTCTCTTCCCATGGATTTTTAAAGCACATTTAAAATTAAATGCTCTATTGAATGTATAAAGACAACAGTTTTTAAATTTAATTATTTTAAGAAAAAGACTTTAAAAGGGTTATCCAATAATCCGTGTGGTTTTGTTGGTCTGTTCTGCTTCTTGCCCGGAGGAACTTACTACACAGGAGCTGTTTGACGTGTAGGTCAGAATAAACGGGGATAAAGATGCCTCATAAACTGATGCTTTGTACGTATTCATTATCTTTACCAGTAGGTGGAGCTGCCACGTTAGGTGCTGCATTTTTTTCACTCCTTCTCCCCCTCCATTCCCCCACCCTTCACCCCTCCTTCTCCTAATAAGCTGTTTTCTGATATATGTTGGGTACCATAGTGTGAGACTGAGAACAGGAAGCGGAGGCAGAATCAGAGAGGATTCTGGAAAGGTCTCTGTGTTTTCTTTTCCACTGAGAATACAGAAATTATAATTAATTGGTAAAGCTTTGTGGATGGAAATCTGGACTGTTTCAGGAGGAGACATATATTATCATATTATTTTTGGATGCTGGGCTTTGCAGTGATTTGTCATTCTCTTTCAATCAGGTAAGCTGACAAAACATTTAATTGTATGTATAATAAATCTTAGCAATATAATCTTTTCCACATTTCAGAATCGTATTGTACCCTCTGGTTTGCTGTTAAGGTAGAGTCAAAGATGGAATGGGGAATTCAAAGCCATTTTGTACTGACTGATTGTGATGATGGTGTGATTTTTTCATTTTAACCTCATTAAATCTGGTATCTGGCCTCTTACTCTTAATGTGATATTGCGATGCAGTAGTCTTACTTGCAAAATCAGATCATTCTATAATTGAGGTATACTAAATTAATTCCTAGCATTTTATAGAAGTGACCTTGTTTCTAAGAAGAAAAATCTTGTGATATTCAGGCTCAGGAACACCACGTCTCAGAAGATTCTAAGCATCTCAGATTCTGATGATCCAGAAATAAAATCTATGTGGTTTGTTACTGCTATTTTCGATATATATGTGGTGTTTGAAGAAATTCTCTTATTAGCTAGATTCCATAAAAGATATGTAAGGAAATATTTTCTTTCTGTGGCATTTTTTGCATGGTTGTGTGTCTGTGTGTATGAGAGAAAGGGCTCATCAACTGTTAATTAACCAGAGGACCACACCGACGATACAGTTCACATTTTGTCTGTAATGTTACTGTCTAGCTTAATATGTGCTTCTTAATAGGACTGTTTGAAGAAATCAGCACAAGAATTATTATATTTCATGTTATTCTCCAGTTATCCATTGTTTTATTCATTGTTATCAGTAACAATTAAAGCAGTCAGTTATTAAAGGTAAAAGGAAAAAATCTATTGAAGATCACTTTGATATGTGAATTCTTTTCTCAGTAGTGGTTCTACACATGTTCACATTAAAACTGGATGTTATCATAGTATTAATTTGGAAGTTATTTCCAAGTGAAAACAGTAGAAATAAACGTAGAAATAAAAAACAACGTAGAAATAAAAAACAACATAGAAATAAAAAACATACCACAGAATAAGGAGCCTCCTGTTTACAAATCATCATCTCAATCCATATAAGAAAAAGAAAGCAGGATTGGGTCTCAGGTGGTACTCAGAGTTGCAAGTGAGGCCTGTACCTGAAGTAGTGATATAAAGAATGAAGTTTTTCATTTGTATTCTTTATGGTGCCAAATCAATGTGCCTGTGGCATCCTTGTGTAACTTCAAAATAAATAAACAGTAATGATGATGATGATGTTTGTTTTAAAAACATTTAATGTTTGTGGTTTCATAATTGATTTGTCAAAAAAGTTTCAGAAGAAGACTTTTTATCTCTAACAGTTTAATTTCTTTTTTTTGGTCTCTTACACATCTCAATTTTGGGAGGAAAGATTGTTAAAGACTAGAATGTGAGCTGCTGCAGTAATTTGAAGCTTCATAGCACCTGTTAAACAGATATGTTGTTTATTAGGCCTTAATATCTATAGAAATTATGCTTGTGTTGTTAGCTTATGATTTTTCCCTCTAATGAACAGAAGAGCCCATACTGATTTTCTCAGTTGTGCCAATTAAGCTCGGTATTGTAAAGTTCTGTTTAGATAATACTAGATGCTGGCAGAGGTAGAGACTTTCATGTTTTCATTGGAGAACATGAAACAATTCCCCTGTGCCCTCTCAGATTCTGCCAGAGTGGGAATTTGGTCATTTCCCTTTATTATCAGGTAACTTGGAGTGGGGAGGGTTCAACGGAAAGGAGATAGAAAGTATGGGGGTTTTAATCAATATGCTGATGACACATTTTGTGTTTTCACCTGTTTTTCTTCATCAGATAGAATTAGATGAATTAACTTGTACTGTATGAAGATTAGGCATGGAGTTAAATTTATTTGCCCTCAGAAGACTAAGGATTTTAGAAGCAAAAAGGATGCAACTCTGACTGATGGTATCCATTTTCTTCTGCTGCCGCTGTTTGCAGCCCTGTATAATTTGCTGTGTGAATGCTATCTATTAATTACATTGCTGGAGTCCCACAACTTTTGATGGATCAGAGAATAGTAGATACTAAGAGAGTTCTTTGTACAAGGCAAGAAAGTTGTGGCCTTGTTCTCTAAAGTGCAAAGCCTGGCCCTTTTTACCCATATGCTGTTCTTGCCACAAGGTGACAAATGAGAAAATTGCTTGAACTCTGCTTGAGTTAGGCTGAAGGGAAAATAAATGCAAGTTTCTGATATTTGGTACTTTATTTGTTAAGATGATCTATTTGTTGAGCTCTGAAAATGACTATTGAAAGTAAGCTTCAGGAAGTTACAGTTACTCAGTTCTTTATCAGAAAATTAAAGTTAGAAGTTAGAAACTTAACTTTCAGAAGTCTAATTAGAGCTTATTTGCCACTCAGTGTATCTCTTCTACGTTTTTTTCATCTTGTAGCTGTTAATCAGTAATATATACTGTTTCCATTTGCAGGGAATATTGTTTTTTCATCCTCACTTGAATAAATAAAAAGTTTAAAATATCATAATAAAATTGATGTTTACTAGTTCAGACTGCTTACAGAACAAATGTACACACTCTGAGCTGTGGCTTCAGTGAGCCCATCAAACCAAGTGTCAACCACCGTAAAATCCATCTATAGGAAACTGCATCCTCTTCAGTGGAAAGCTGCTGTTACGCATTACAGCTACCACTCCTGATTAAAAGCTCTGAAGCACATTGCCGATGGCATCTCTCTCTAAGTTTGGTATTGACTGCCCTCCCAGAGGACCTTGATATTGGAGCTGGTATCTTACAACCAGCTCATCTGCTTTCATCACATTTTTCTTTATGGACAACTGGAATCCCTAGTATATTATTGTGATAGTGCTACTGTTTGATTTTCCTTGTCTTACGAAGAGGTAAAGCAGAGGGACTAGGGATAAGACCAGCTCAGGCAGAGACTGCATTACTTCAAAATATAAATATAGAGTAGGAGCACCATATGCTCTTGAGTAACCATAATGTGTGTGTACTATCACTGTAATCCTAAACAGGAGTAAGCAAGTTAAATTCTAGGTCACAAAAGTATCTGGTATCTCGTTTGTTCCTTATCCACCACAAAAAACATCCCAAACAAAAAGCACCAGGCAATCCACACCAAAACTGTCATCTCAAATTGTTGCTAAACTTTAAAGTGGTCACCAGTCCTGGTAAGGTCTTCCCACAAAAAATTACTGTTCACTCACTCTACCAACTAAGACAGATCCTGGAATGTGTCTTACAGTAAAAAATGCAACTAAAAAGCTAAAATTTAATTAAAGACCTTAAGCTTTTATGAGGCTCTTTCACATGTAAAAACCTTAAGGAAAAGTTTATTTATGCTCAGATTAATTATTTGTTCTAGTCATTTATTCTTTATTGTTATTGATCTCTTCTTACTGAGTAGTTTTACTTAGGCAAATGTAATCATACAGCTACCATGTGCACAAGTCCCTTTTTCAACCTGATACTGTTTTTCCTGCTACTTCTCTGGATTTCTGACTTGATCTGTCAACTTGCTGGATGTCATATATCCTTATCAAATGATCAGATTTTGAATATGTGTATATTGACTGTGCAGTCCATATGCAGTGAGTCTGGCACATCCCAGGTACATCGATTACATACATGCTGTACTGTTGAGCTACCCGCTCAGCAAAGCTGATGATTCACATGTGTTGAAGTTATTACATATGTAAAGATCAGCTGAACAGCACATACAGCTGACTCCCTACACTTGCACTGTATCAGGCACATCCTCATATTTCTTTGCAGGATTTCCTGAACGAAAGTGTAAGGGACACTAGTAAATCTGAAAGGGTATTACAGATGCCAGTATGGAAAACGGCCGATAAGAGTATCAGTACTATTGGTTCTGTGATTCCCTTTACAATACCCCAGTATAACCACTTAACAGGAAGATCTTGGGATAGAGGTACACAGCAGGCAATTTCCATTTATGGATGATTTATGCTTAAATTAGTCATTGCTCATTTAATATTAGGCTCTCCTTTTTTATATGAGAGGGGAGCAGTGTTTCTGGTCTTTTAGCATAATTTATTTTAAGAACAATGTAAAGTGAGAAACTTCCTTTATGTGTGTGTGAAATTCGGGATGAGCACAAATTGTTGCGTGCTCTGCTTAACCATAAAATATTCTTATGTATGATTATATATAGGTTTCTAAAAAGTTACAAGTTTGTATTCAAAATCACTACAGAAATGCAGATGAAGAATTAAAATAAGCAAGGAATAAAGGAAACTAATTGTTCACAAGAAAAATTGTCTCTCTTATATAGGGCAAGATAGCATTATGTGGCCTGGCTGCTGTATTCCTTGAGAAAAAAACTGCCATCTTTTCTCATAAATCATGTCCTTTCACTGTCTGGTAGTCCTGGGATAGGAATAGAAATTTCTTGAGCCCATGTAGCCTGAATTTGGACCCACATGTCCCAAATTCTTGCCTACATTGGTTCAAACATCCTGGAAAGTCTGCCTTTTCTTATGTGCCATTGTACTGTCTTTAATATTTAGACACACTGAGGAATTTGAAATTTATTTTGGGTAAAAATATGCTCTGAAAAAAACAAGGTTCTTGGCCTAATTTTAAATATGTCCAAATAAGTAGTTTTCAGATGTTAACAATTGTTTGCATTTTCTTAGCAAGCAGCTCTCACTGCCTTCTCAAAAGCCAGTCACAGAGTACAACTGTGTAACTGTACCAAGACTTTGATATAAGAATATTTTTATCCCTTTGTATTCATATTTGAAATATATGTGTGGCAATCTTGGAAACCTGAAGGTGAATTTGCCTCTGTCCCACCTAAAACCACAGGATTTTTTTTTTCTCAGATGCAGTTAACATGATACCAACTTGATTTCTTTGAGCAGTGAAATTTCTCTACAATTACTAGTGTTAAGAACATTTACTTTTAAATATATATGTGATTGTGCAGTGGTTAAGTAATAATGATCAAGCTGGTAGACTACAAAATCAGGATATTAAGTCATAGGAATGAAGAAGCCCCATACATTTTAGAAAAGTTAACCTAACTCCATGGTGACAATGAGAGCAAGACGTTTTCCACCAGAGATAAATTGTTTTTCTTTGAACAGATATTTGAGTGTGTTTTCCATTGAAAAGCACTCTTTAGAGGGAAAGAATTCCCTAAATCTAAACTATGTCCAAAAATTCAGGTTTCCTCTTAAAACTTTTATGTTACACAGAGAGAGAGCCCTCTTAAATGATGAGTGAAGGCATACACCTATCTTGCACTCTTGCACCCTATCACGGAGCAAAGCAAATTCCACTCATCACCAACAGCTTTGAATCTTTTTTTAAAAATTCTGTTTAACTTTATTTTTACTTAAAGCCAAATCATCTGTAAAACTTCTGTACAACAGATGAAAGCAAAAGTGCTGGGATTTACAGTAAGACAGACAATCTATTTTTGATGTTATCTTAGGTCTGAGTGGAATAAACTTGGTGACAGAAATAAGTAGTTAATCTCAAAAGGGCCCGAGAGTCCTAGGTCAGATTGAACTGAAAGAATAGAGAAGGCAATCCTAATGTTTCCTTTCATTTGGATGACATGTCTGAAGAAAAGCCTGTCACTAACATTTAAGGCCAAAGCATTCATATGAAAAAGTCTGACCTGAGACAGAAGTTCTGACCAAAAGCAATATTAAAAAAATTCAACCTGTGTTAGGAAGGAACTTCTTCCTACCAAGTGAAGCTATAACTGAGTATTAAAGGAGTCTTCCTGAAAGGTTTTTACTAACAGCAGTTAGTTACTTGCCTTGTACATATCAAATTGCTTTAGTTTATGTTATAATAGGAAGAATACTAGTAGCTGCTATAAACCTGGCCATGATTCTGTAGTGTATATTACTTAAAGCTATAGGTCTCTAATTTAAAGTAGATAAATAGGTAAATAAAGTACAATATTTGGTTAATATACTTAATTTCAACTTTACAACAAGAGATGCCTTTTAAAGAGGTGGTAGAACTTGTACCTCATAGTCTTTGCTCCTTTGGATTTTATTACATACAGGTAGTGACTAGATCAAAATTGTACTCCCATAATCCATCCAGAAAACATTCCACACTTAGGCCTTGGTTAAGTTTTATTGGGCACTTCCATGATGCCAGAATGAATGCCTTGAAGAAATCCATGTACATTTTTCATAGGCTATTTTAAACCACAGGTATAAAGCACTCTATTTTCATGTTGACTTTCTGTGCATTTTCCTCCTTCTGTATTAATGATTACATTCAGCTGAGAATTGTGTGTAAGCCTCTCAGCCAGAAATTCAGATTTTTCCCTTTCAGTTTCCTAGACAACTGTCAAAGTCTAAATAGAATCCATTATCCTTGTGCTATAACGAAGTTTATTCTTTCATTTTTTGTATTGATTAGTTTCTGGGACTTAGTAAGACTAAGAAAGTAAGTGTTCCAGCTGCATGGTTCTTAATGATTCAGTTAATTTTCTGAGTTTAGTTTGTTATTTCTTTTTCGGTTCATAAGGAATATTTTCTGTTGCAAATACATTTTCGTAAGTTTCCCCAGAAAAATGTAGGAGAGGGTATTACAAACAGAGCTTTCTATTTTTTGTACAAAGCGAAATCGATACTGTGATGTATTTAGATATTGCTAACTGACGTTTTATTGTGACTTCTTTAACGCCTCCGCAATGGATACTGGTGTACATTCCAGTGTTTCGTTTGTCAGCACATTTAAATTTTAATCTGAGTACAAAAAATATTAGGAATTAGTCAAATCTAGATTATGGGGAACATGAAACAAAATTCTGAATCTGAACAATTAATTTTGTGGATAACTCTGTTTCTTGTTAATCTGAAACTGTGTTAACGTTTTTATAATCACTTAACACTTCAAATGTCCATATGATTGCCCACGATTTCCATTCATTATCTGGCATTTGTCTCTAATATGAGATTTCATTTAGCTGAAGCCATCACTGTCATATTGTCCTATAACAGTCTTTATAAGAGTATCTGATTTTGAATAACCCCTTTTCTTTTCTAAATCACATTTCAGATGGAATCACATATTTTGCCACAGGACAATGTGACAATAATATGCAACTATCTTTTCCAGCTCATCATTACACTGAAAGGGAGCTCAAGTGCATGAGGATATAGTTTGAAACTTCTTTTGAAGCAGCGTCATGTCTCAGAATTTGAAGGATATTTCAACCACTGTTAAATAAATGCTGATGCCATATAAGCAGAAGATTTCAGGAAAGAGTCCCTCAGGAAAGAATATATATAATCTGTCCGTCAGGAATCACCTCTGACTAGGCCTGACATTTTACCTGTGATTCACTCTTGGAAGCTGAATCAGGATAATCTACTCCAAATAAAAACAATTTTGGTCAGCATGATATCAGCCAAAATAATACTGTATCATCACTTTCAGCTACAGTAAAATGGTATAATCTGGACCTGCCTATGAAAATTTCTAGTCTTGGGGTGAGAATCAAAGTCACTAGATAAAAAAAAAAGTAAACATTTTTTTTCAATTATTGCAAATATCTGCATTGTACAGAAAAAAGATGCTAAAAACTATATGAGTTATTAATTGAAATTTTGGAATGAAATCACACTGACATGGCCTAGGCCTATTACAAATTCAGGTCAAAGGGCTCACAATTCTGCCAACCTCCTTCCTTCCATTTTTGCTGTGACTATCATTGATGCTACTATACTACCATGATGTGTAGAATTAGTAGATAGAAAGCTGCATTCCTTATCCATTGGAGATACAGTCAATACAAACATATGTAGGATATAATTAATAGGGAGATGGAGACTAGGCGATGGGGTTACATGTGAAAAAACGTTCTCTGTGATTGCCTTGTGCTCTAATTCAAAATACACATTTATTGAAATTACCTGCACTGCTAGTGTTATTAACAAATTTCGCAATAAAGATTAATTCCTCAACATTTTGCAGACTGGCAAATATTTTAACAACTGGCTAGAAGTTACAACCCCTGTTTTGAAAATAAGTGCTGTATGAATGCTTAGTATTAGTAATTACTCTTTTATTAGGAAGCTATATTATCCTTTTCATATTATTTTAAAGCCTGCAAGCAACAGCACTTATACATTTTGCTTATTTGCACTGTATCTGACCATGAGATCAGATTTCAGCCACAATGCTACTTCAGAGGCAGAATTGAGATGCACCCAACAGGCAAAGGGATGGGGAAATCCCCTACATACCTTCAGGGAAAGCTGCATTCAGTGGAAAATATGCATTGCTGGAAAAGTATCATCGGTGGCAGTATGAGAGTCATGATCCCCTGAGGGTGATACTGGAGACACAGCTTTCAGATGTCTTCAGTGGAGCCTCTCCAGTAGTGACTCACCACAGTAAGATGTGCTGAATCAGTGCCTGACTCAAAATGACCAGAGTCTGCTGTTAGCTATGATCAGAATGACTTCATGTTACATTATTAAACAAATAGAAGCCCTAATTGTGGTACCACTTATTGTATCTTTGGGAAAATGTAATTCTAGATTAATAGTAACTAGTACTACGTAAATTCTAGGTTAGTTTTTGAAATATATTTTCTGTAGGAGTACTTGGACGTCTTATATTTTTATAAAATGGAGAAGCAGTGGTCTAGTAGAAAGCTTTTACTTTCTGTTTTCCCACCTTCTGTGTTCTCTTTGACCCAGTCTGTGTCTACACAGATTTTCTTTATTTTATCTACAGACTTTCTACAGTGACTGCTCACTCTCACTACATTTGGCAAAAAGTATTATTAAGGGCTGCTTTGGCAGGAGCAGAGACCTGAGAGAGAGGGATGTTTTTTCTTTTCCTTTCTAGGAATAAAATCAAAATAACAACAGTATTAAAAAGTACAAAAAGAGCCAGAAATGTATCTAGTTCAAATGAGAATAAATGTCTGAAAGACATCTCAGTTTCAATGGCTGAAGACTAACGTGTGCAAGCTGTAAGTAGACTATTTAAATTTAATGAAATAGATATTCTGATTATTAAAGCGTTGAAGCCTGAGGAAGCTATAGCCAACCTTTGGTCACCTCTTGTAATGATGCAATCTTTAAATTAAAGAACCTGGAGAAGAAATTGTATTTTTTTGCTATTACATTGCTTGAGATGGAATAAAAATTTGTCACACAAAGAAAAACACTTACACCAACATTCTTAAGATAAATAACATGAAAATTATCCATATTTTCATGCAAATATAGACTGAATTAACTTCTATTCTGGGTTAAAGACAGTAAATCCAGTGGGGAATAATGAAACGCTGTGCAGTTTCCTAAGTGACAGGTGAGGACATTCCTGTTAGCCTGAAACTCATATCACTTAAAGAATATTCTTAAATGTACTTTTGGTCTGTGTTAGGTTTTGTGGATTAACTCATGTTCCATCCTGCTTTTCCTATGTATCTTTGCTCTTAGATTGGAAAAATGTGCCTATATGAATATGTAGACTTATCTCTGTCTACCACAATTAATTTTGAGAAGCTTTGGACACAGGAAGAAAGAATAAGAGAGTCTTGAAGAAACTTCAGTCTTGAAGAAGCTTCAGCACCCAAGGAGAAACTTTTCTTACCAATTCTATTTTCTGCTAGAAATGCAGACTTTTTGTTTTCGTGTTAACAACAGATCTAGTGGCTAAATTCTGAGATTTCATATTTCTTAGAAAAGTAAAGGTAAGACTATCTTTTCTTCTTAGCCAGAAATAGTTTCACTTCATAAGATGGCCATTTAATACAGCCCTATATATCTTCACTAAAATATCAGTGGGAAAATGAAACAAATGTATTGATGTCTAGCTGTAGTAATTTGTGTTATATGTATTGTAGCTATTTTCCATTAGAATGCAAGGAGCTTTGGAAGTTATTTGCAAAATATTAACTAAGTACTCTATTCCAGCTAGATCGATGGGCTAAGGAAGAGACCCTTCCTCTTCCTCTTAAATTGCATATGGTTTTCATTTGGTCTTCTTCAGGTTTCTCCAATACTTCAAGTATCCACTCCTGATCTCTTTTCACACCTTCTCAGAGGCAATTTATGGTGTTAAACAAAATATAAGCCAGGCCTGCATTTAAAGAATTCCTAGAAGTTTTGGTCAATTTTTATAAATAAATAGGTCCAACAATTTATTTTGGGAATTCTACAACTTGCAGGTATGTATCTGAGGATATTTCTTTACATAACCTATCTATTTTTGATTACTCCAGTTTACTAGGTACAGCATATGTTGACCTTGATGTAAGAATCTTAATCCACTATTTCCACTCCTAGGCAGAAGGAAGAAGAAACAGGAACAAATTAATTCAAAAGTGAATGTTGTAGTGAGATAGAGAGGGAAGAAAAGAGATGAGTGTGGGCACAAACAGGCAAACAAGCATGGGGAAAGACTATAACAATGTCTTGGTGAGAGAGAGCAGTGTCCAAAGATAACCTCTCAAGAAGCAGCTTCTGGATCTTTCAGACAGGTCTGAGATTGCTTTCCAAGTCTCTCACCTAGTCTATTTTGAGTGTTTTCCTATCTGCCTACTCTTTCACAGGTCAGACTGAACCTCGTGTATTATATTCTGCCCAGATTTCCAAACTCTTACAGTACTTTCTTTAGTTGAGGTTGGGGTTCTTAAGATTTAGTTAACATGCTTTCACACCTTATTGCAAGTCATTACTGAGGACATTAAATAAAATTACATTTAACATCCCTGAAGCACCACATCAGTATTAATTCATTATTATTTCCTGCATTGGCTGTTCTTCAGTCAGGTTTCAGCCAGTGTAAACTACCAATTCATATTCAGCCACATGTCACTACCCCATTCTAAAACCTTTTAAAGTAAGGTTTTATTAAGGAAGTATTATGTCTGCTACATACCCTTATTAGTTGTTTTCATATTCTCATAACAAGTAAGTATTTTTGTCTTCTGTGATTTATTAATGTTATTAATAAATACCTGGTTGTATTAATTATTTTTATTTTGAATAGTTATGTAACAATAATGTCTATAGGCTACTGAAGCTGCTGGTACAAACCCAGACAAAAATTATGGTCACTGCTACAGATAAAGTATAGTCTAAGGAAAATGACACAATAGATGAATGATAAATGTTGGAAGAAATGGAAAAAATGAAAACAAATCCTACATATTAGTCAGTTATGGCCTTTAAACACAAATTAGCATAGTTAAAATTAATAGATTACAGTTTAAAGAAAAGGCAGGTTCTGAGCAGGTGTTAAATGCTGGAGGCTGTTTTCAGCTTTGAGGAAGTCACTCCTTTCCTTGAAAATACCTAGTTTTGTGGAACCAACATTCATGGAGTCCTTGGCTTATCACCCATACATAGTTTTGACTGGATATCTCTTTAAATATCTCAATCAACTCTGCATTGCATTGCATTTACCACTTTGAATTACAGCAGTGACATTTTGGAGCTCTTTTTTTTGGTTTTGGAGTTCTGTTTCTTATTCAAATATTTTTAAAGCAGTAAAAAATAGTGTAAAGATGCCAGTAAAATCAAGGTAGATGTCAGTTATGAAAAGATAATAATCTATAACTGTAAAAAAATACTTCAAATCTTTTCAGCAGATAAGTGAATAGGTTTTTCTTTGTGAAATTAGCCTCTGTGCACAAATGCCATGAGAAATGCCATGCCTCCTGCAATAGGACAAGGGGTAATGGTTTTAATCTGAAAGAGGGTAGAATTTGACTAGACATAGGGAAGAAATTTTTCACAATGAAGGTGGTGAAACACTGGCACAGGTTGTCCAGAGAGGTGGTAGATGCCCCATCCCTGGAAACATTCAAGGTCAGGTTGGATGGGGCTCTGAGCAACCTCAACTAGTTGAAGAAGTCCCTGCAGGGGGGTTGGACTAGATGACCTTTAAAGCTCCCTTCCAACCCAAACTATTCTATGATTCTATGATTCTAAATTTCAATAAAAATATTTCATTTTAGATCATCTTCACAACAAACTAGTATTTACTCATCCTTTTGTCTTTTGGATGAATTGAATGCAGCATTACCCAATTCGGGATTTGATCAGAGCATACTAACTTAAACATAACTTATCTTCACTTTCTGAAAGTTAATACGTGAATTTTGCAAAACAACCTCACAAATACTAAGAGAGGGGGTTATGATGACTCATTTCTTTAGACTCTTCCTGCATACACTCCCTCTGTACTCCTTTCTTCCTCAGGACAGTGGTAGTTTGAGTTGAGGTAATTTTCTGGTGACATAGCACAGAACAGCTACACTTTTTACTTTTAAAGCTGCAGAAAATAATCTCTAGCTGGTTCTGAAGTGGTGCCACTAGCCCTGTTGTTTCTGTGTCTCCTACTATAGGACACCCACCTTTTTGATTTGGACAAATATCTTTACTGGCCTAATGTGAGACAGCTAGTCTTATTAACACTAGTGATTTAGACCAGAGTTTTTAATCCAGGTTTTAACATCTGAGAGGCTATTCCTGTGCTTGGCACAGAGGAAGGTATTACGTCCAAATTACGGCCTCTCAAATAAAAGATTAACATAAGAAAATTATGATAGCTGGTTATTTTACAGATTCCATTTGCTATCTTTGCACTTATTCCAACCCTAATCAAATGCATGTTTGTGTGCCAGTGTTTCAGTTTTAACAGAATGAACATCTCACTAGTCAGCTTTTTCAAGATTTTAGCAGGAAAATAATTCTAATGCCAATGCTCTAAAAGAAAAAAAATATCCCATAAGAAACACTGCAAGGTTTGCTATTTCTCCACAATGAGAATTTTGAAGGGTGTATGTGGACAGTTTCATTCAGAATGCAAATAACCTGTTAGATAACTTGATGATTTTAATAAATAATCATAGTATCCAACTGGTTCTTACACTGATACTTTCACTTTCACCATTTGCCTGTTTTAAGAGATCATAAAACCTGATACCTTCAGGCCACTTCTGGCTTTTTCAGAGACACACAAATATTAATTTGACATCGTTAGCACAGTTATTTTACTTACTTTCTGAGTCATCTTCTGTGCAAATGGTGAGAAGATAATTATATTAAAAATAACTTTTAACAAGTTATCCATGAACATAATACAATTAACTGAATTATGCATAAAATTAAGAACATATGGATACTGTTTATTGCTCAATTTTATTATTTAGAGGAAGGGACTGAAGAAAAACTGGAGAAGGATTTATGGAATGCAACGCTCAAATACAACTAAATGGATTTACTTGGCTTTAACATGTCTTTAATAAATTGGCCCTTCTTTTTTCTAATGAAATCTGTTGAATTGTAGACCATTATACATATGGTATCTAGGCCCAAATTGTATGTCAAATACTTGATGTTCTTTTTGCTAAGCAGTATCAAAACTGCTACAGGGCCTGGAACACATGTATTTTTGAGACCACTCCTTTAAAGACTTTTTTTTAATGAAAGCTACTCTGAAATGATTAGATATACAGAATTCTTTGTGCGAATTCTGCCCAATATCATTCATATCCTGGCAGTTTAGTTACTGGATAACAAGCCGTTTTGAAACCAGTGAAGGAAGAAGGAAGCTACCACTAACAAACAAGTGGTTCACAGTTAAGCATTGCTAAGAGCTTGTTCGGGGCTCAGTGCAGGAAACAGAATTACTTTTGTTTCATTGTTCTATTAAACTACTGCATGTATAGCAACAGTAATCAAATACCTATTTGTGTGTTGTTCTATTAAGCTCTGTAATCTGAATGAAAGCACTTGGGGTATATTTAGTATAGGAAAAACCTTCTTGTGTAATAGCAGGAGCCGGGAAAGATAGAGCTGTACTAGACAGTAATGGAGGCAGGACTCAAGTAACGTTTCCAACTTGTCAAGAAAACTTCTTTAAAGCACATTTTATGACTACCTGAGAAATATAGTGAAACCCCCAGTCTGCTAATATTACTTTTCCCAGTCAGTCATTGGCCCCTTTGACTTCTAGCAATACAAATACAGATATTTCTAGTGAGAACAATGACTTTTTTTATAGCATTCATAACTGTAACTGTTAACGGATGAAAAGCAGCCTAACCAAATGCACTGAACTATAAAGAGAAGACAGACCCACTGATGACTCTAGGAGGGTGCACCTTTTAAGACTAGTGTCATAGAAAAATCAACTAGGTCAACAACTTAAATCACAGACCTGTAAAATGTGGAAAATGTAAAATAAAAGAATCAATTATTCAGAAAGACCAAAGGGGAACCTCAAACTCAAATATCTTCTTAGTTTATTTAATCCTGTATGGGCAAAAGCAATAATCAAAGGGGTGTGGGCTGTATCCAGAGAATGCATGTGCTTTTAATTCTCAAATAAAGGAAAATCTTGAGTTTAGGATCCTTATAATTGGGCGTTACATTAATAAAAAACAGGTATCAGCAAAAGGCATCCATCTTGTACAAACAAAAAATTAGTAGCTGAAGTTTCAGTATAGCAACATGTGATAAAGTTGCCTGCTGAGACTCTGACTGGCTGAACAAATTATTTTTCCATTTATGCTGCATCAGTACCTCCAGCGCCTCCAAGATCTCTGTGATTCTAGACATTATATTAACTCATGGTCCTCCAGGCTCTTTCTTGAGAAAAGCTTTCTCCACGTTTGCATTACAGTGTATTTAATTTATAAATTTATTGTCAGGTACCTTGGTTCTGGTCTTGTGTTATTTAGATGCCTGGTGCTATAATCTGCCAACTAAATTATTTCAGTGTTCTCAGTGCTGATCGTACATATTGATGCTGTGCTGTGAACCTACTCCGGCGATAGACTTGAGGTGGCATAGGAGCAGGTTTACCCAGCATGTCACTGGATTGGTAATTCAGATTGAGGAACATGAAGTCTCATTTCTTTCCTACAGTTTTCTATTGTAGATTCTTCAAGTGCTTTTTAACATCCCCCTCTACCTTCATCCAGCATTTTTGGGGGTCATTTGAAAAGGAAAGCATTATTTCATAAGATCGTTATTGTAGCACTGTGTGTGTGTGTGTCGTGGTTTAGCCCCAGCTGGCAACTAAGCACCACGCAGCTGCCACCAACTCTATCCTGGCTGAAACCAGGACAGTATGCGTCTGTGATTTCTACAAACTTCTCCAGACAGCCAAGAAGCTTTAGGAGAAAGGCTATTAAATGAATGCACATAAATACAGTATTATGTCTCAAATCTAGACAACTGGCAACTCCAGAATACAAATGTTGCACATTTATGATGTAATGTAGGGAATGCTCATGACTTCATGTACAGAAAACACAGTTAGAACTTGTTTCAGGCACTGAAACTTACTCTTAAAAATTGATTAAAATTAGTACTACACTATGCCATAAACTTTTGCAAAGTAGACATCAAGTAAGGCTATCACTTCTTACTTGGTGGCACTGCTCCTTAACCAGATCTGTCTTCCTGCCACCATTCCCTCCCTCCAGCCATTCAAACCTCTCCACTGTGCTGTACAGCACATCAGTTTAAGCAACTGGTCCTGCTGCAGAAGGACTTGGAAGAGAGAAGAGATCATTACTTTCAGCCAATGCACTGCCGGGCTTCATAAAGAGACCTGTTGTGCAGTGGAGAGGTTAGTGCAGAGGGCAGGAAAAAGCAGCAGGGACTACATCATCCAGCACCGGCATCAGAGACATTCATAGGGAACCAGAGTCTTAGATTTCAGACTAGTCTTAGACTGATATAATATTATGACACTTGCCTTGCAAAAAATCATCAGCAGCATTCTTTTCCCACATAGTCTTGATCGTGCATCCTGTTTCCTTTTACTTAAAAGGTCTGTGGTTTTGATTCACAGCTCACAGACAGTCAATAAACGTGCCCTAACCTGCTTTGGTATCTAATATTAACCTTCAGCACAGCACACTGTCAATAAGAACAAATGATACTTGTTCCTTCCATAATTCAGTTGCTGTCATTTAAACATCATTAATGATACAAAAACTTCTTTTTCGTTGAATTAAGGTATTTATATTTGTAAAGTGGGATTGCCAATACTTGAAAAAATACAGGAAGATAAAATGCATTAACTAGTAAAATACAGGTTTACAATTTTCAAGAGTACTTCATAGCATATGCATTTATACTTGCTGTTAAAAAAAGATACTGTTAAAACACTTGTATCAGTATTTTGCTCTATCTGGGAGAGTGTAAGGACATAGGCAAAGCTGTGTTTGTGGGCAGACATAGTGTCTTTTTCTAGACCAGCAGGAACAAGCTGAAGATTAATTTATAAAATATCTAAATAAATTCTGAGCAGTTGCTTTTAACTTTCACTCAGCCTTGAAATATGATGCTTCTATTTCAGGCCTGGAAAGGTTTTCTGAGCAATTGTTTTGGGTTTTTTTTTTTTCTTTTGGTACAATCTATTTTTACTAAATTATCTAATTTTCTTTTATAGGTCATTCTTATGCAAGAGGCTAAAAGTAATTAAATTTGCAGGATGAAAACATGGCACAGGCACTGCTGGTACCACCAGGACCTGAAAGCTTCCGTTATTTTACTAGAGATTCTCTCGCAGCTATTGAAAAACGTTCTGCAGAAGAAAAAGCTAAAAAGCCCAAGCAAGAACATACAGATGATGATGACGAAAATGGTCCAAAACCAAACAGTGACTTGGAGGCAGGGAAGACACTGCCATTTATTTATGGTGACATACCTCCAGGAATGGTATCTGAACCTTTGGAAGACCTGGACCCATATTATATCAATAAAAAAGTGAGTTATCTTTTGCACAAAATAAAATATAATTTTCTATGCTAGAAAAGTTTAATCACAAAATATGATGGTTAGAGCCACCAAGCCACTAAATATACATAAACATGCTTTCATTTAACAGAATTGATTTATGGTCTTCTATATTGTGACTCCTTCAACTTCAGTTGAGTTACTTGTTATTTATCTCAGTGTAAAGAAGATATAGCTTCTGTGACTTTGCCTGAACTTGAGAACATGACTGAATTTTCCTGATCTCAGCGTACCAGTATATGGATATGACAAACAAGGTGTTCCAAGCATGGTTTTGCAGTAGAGATGGTTGTAGATAACCAGGTAGCATCCATCCAACTTAGTGAAATAAAGGACTGTAACCGTATTCTTTGTTTCTTTTATAACTATATAACCTATATAAACATACAGCTATCTATGTATGTATAAAATGTATTTGGTTCGCAAAACTGTTTTTAAAATTATGGCTTCAGTAATAGGAACGGAAAGTAAAGCAGAATCCTTATGTAATTACATAACCTAACAGTTGCCAAACTTAAATACACAGTGCTATAGATAATACAAATATTAACATTATTAAAGAAACTTAAAAAAATGAAAGCTCAGAGAAGGAGTGTTGCCAAGGGTTATTTTCATTTATATGGTTTTAGTTATATCAACAGTTCCATGCAGACTCTTATTTACAATATAATTGTGTACACTAAGACCTTTTCTTGACTAGCTGCAAAAAAATTCAGGAATAAAGTTGCATAAATAAGTTCAGGAATAAAGTTTTCTAAACAAGTCTTCTACAAATGAAGTATCAGAAAACCTGTGAAGTACTGAATTATACTTTCTAACTTCCAATGATCAAAAAAAGTAGTCAGATTTTTTGGAACAAAAGTGTAAAAACTCAGACTACTGATGGACTTGTTAGTCTACAAGAGTAAACTGCAGACTCGTTCATCACAGGTGGCATCTGTATTTTTATTATGTCCCAGCCTAATGCGCTCAACAGAAAACAAATGGACATCTTAAACAATGAATTAGTCATCCCTCCTCCAGTTTATAGCAGAAACTGCTCTTAATCAACAACTTGTCAAAGCAGAGAAAATCATATGTGAATTGGAGTCTGTCTTCAGGCTCTGCTGCAGCAGTGACCTTGGGACAGGCAACATCTTTCTCGCATTTCTAGCTGGGAAGGGCTGTAGGCAGAGAAAAATGCCAATGTGTGTGAGTCCATCCTCTGTCATCCTCAGTGATACACTTGATGTTATTCTGTGAACAGGCAACCCTCCTTACCTGTTTTCTTTCCCACTGTAGAGAGGTTTGCTTTCTCTCCCAGAGACAGCAGACCATATAGGCAGTAAAGGCCACGGAGAGGGCAGCGTTTTTCTGATCACCGCCAAGTTTTTACGGAGAATGGAAATCAACATGGAGAACAGTGATACTATATAGCTCTGCTGAGAGCATAACAAAAACTCTATTATGGTAACACAAAGCAGGGCCATTACCATTGACAAAGAGCAAAAGGAATGAAGAATAGTTGTGTCCTGAAGAAATTTCAAACAACATCAAAGATGCAAGTAAACCTCACACACAAATGCACTTGGAATTAAAATGAAAACACTTAGGCGATGACCACCAACAGCAACAGAATGAAAGTGAACATGAACTGTAGGTTCATCAGGTCAAATTTTTAAAGATAATAACTACCTAAATTTGGTGCTCACATATAGGGAAAATAAGAGCATATTGTTAAAAATGAAAACAGCTTTTTTTTGAAGAAAATATTTTTTGTTATAGGGTGGCAAATTCAGGCATACATTTGTCTCAGAACTCTCAGAATGATGTCAGCTGGCAATTTATGTATCCCTTTCCATTTTTCACTGATACATTTTTAGAAGATACATATAATTGGTACTGGTAGTACTTAAAAATCTAAAATGAAAGCAAAATTATTTTTAAATTATGGTTAATTGTTTAGTGACAGGTATTTGCCATTGTCACCAGATATATGTGTATAAAACTGTCAAGTATTTGTTCTAAATACAAATTGGCATTTAGAATTGTCCTTTTGCTGTTTTGGTTTTGTTTGTTTGCTCACAAGGTAGAATGTATTTTATAAATTTGAAACTCTGACTTCAATCAAAGACTTTGTTAGAAACAAAATTGAAAATATTTTAGTGATAAAATGCCGCATTTTGCTGTTATTGATGAACTGACATTGGTGATGATAATTTCCACCAATTTTAATAATATCAGAATTCAGTCCACATGCTGGGAAATTTAGCAAATTGGAGAATTGGCTGTGCAAGGCTTAATCCACTGTATTCATAGACATCAGTTGTTTTCCTACCACAGGTAGACAGTAGAATGGAACTTGAACCTCCCAGGTGGAGAATGGAAACCTTTAGGAGGAGGTAAAGACATTTATGTAGTCAACACTGTATTTTAATTTTGCATTTCTTTTTTCCAGACTTTCATAGTATTGAATAAGGGAAAGGCAATTTTCCGATTCAGTGCCACATCTGCCTTGTATATTTTAACTCCTTTTAACCCCATCAGAAAAATTGCTATCAAGATTTTGGTACATTCATATCCTTTTTTCTTAATGTTGATTTAAGGGTTGCCTTTTAAACTATTTAATTACTGAAATAATACTTTTCATATGGATGTACAAATTATGTCCATGTGGGTATACTATGCTAACTAAACATACGCTGATCACACTTAAAAAGCAGCAATATCACATGTGAATTGCAGTATGATCCTCATTCCTACTGAGAGAATTCTCTACTGAACCACCTAAAGCTGTCAGAGTTTAAATATCAGGTTTTACATACAAAAGGAGACCTGATCCCCTACTAAGCCCTGCAGCTAAGGCCAAATTAGTAACAAACCATTGCACTTGAACATATCTAAGGTCACACTTTTACCAAGACCAGTAGTACTATTCATGAACTAGACTCGCTTAGCAAGGACAAAAGAGCATGAGTGAAGAGCAGCTTTTTCAGGCATACTTTTTCGGCATTGTGTTTTCAGCATTGGGGTAGGTGTCCTATAAAAGATCCAGGTCAGAATAACAGAGAGTATTTTCAAACGTATTTCGATCATGTCCAAAGAACGACTTGGGTGTAAAAAACCAGCCTCTGCCTCAAGATCTTTTAGAATGATCCCGCTGGCTTCAATGAGTAATTATGTCTGTGTACTCGTTTCGTATGTTTACAGACTTAAGGGTATATTACAGACTTAAGGATGTATTTAAGTTTCATTTAAATCCTAAACCTGCCATAATTATAAAAGTAATGCATTGTTTTACGGTAACTGCACCATAACATGCCAGATGGCATACCATTCCAAACAGATAAAATTATGTGCAAAGTTTTATTTTCATATTTCATTTAAGATGTCATGTTATTTGTACATATTTTTATACACTTAATATTTTAAATTATTTCAGTGTTATAAAACTGTCCTGTTTGTCTGTGTTACATCCCTTGACTATAATCTACATTATTCAGCATGCTTATCATGTGCACTATTTTGACCAACTGCGTATTTATGACCATGAGTAACCCTCCAGACTGGACAAAGAATGTAGAGTAAGTTAAACATTTTTACTTCTTTGTATTTACTACTTTGTTTTCGTGTGGCTCCAAACAAGAAGCATTTTTGGGAAGTTGCATGTCAGGATGGGCTTTTCCAGAGTCATGAAGAACCAGAATTCACAAGATCGTCAATATCATTCTGGTTTTCTTATGAATAATTTCAATGGTTTAAGAATAATGCCTTGTTCTTTAAAACTATATCTGGAGGAGTATTTGAACTTCTGCCGTGAAGTACGAACAGGAGCTCTTGTCGTTGGGTGTTCTGAGCTGTAAACTGGAAAAGGAGCTCCAGAACTTCCAATGTGCATGTAAAATAGTTGCATGTCTTTGGTGAGGCCAGTGATATATTGCTTGAGCATCCATGATGTTAGCACAGTGGGACAAATTCATTGTGGCTCACTGATGTGGACTCACAAGTGCCAGCCACAGCAAGCACACACGACACCCAAACCAAAAGAAGCTCAAACCACTGAGGAAAGGGCCTTGCCTATGAAGGATCAAGAAAGAACTCACAGAAGTAAGGAAACTACAAAGTATTTCTGTTTCTCTCTCTTGTTCATGCTTATATGTGCATGTTTGTTCTCTAACAAAATACAGATACACATTTTTCTTTGAAATACTATGTTTTTCTTTGAAATAGTACTACTCATGAAAAACCTAGTTCTAACCACTTGTGGTTTCTTTCATTCCCTCATGTTCTTCAATAGCCATTATTGATTTCCATTTATTTATTTCACTGCATTAAGGAATCTTACTCTTAATGATATATTTAGAAACTGCACTGGCATTCACCCATTCCCAGGATGCTCAACAGTGGCTATGGCTTGTTAGGGTTGCCGAGTCTGAAAGGAAAGCACTAGGATCTGTAGGTAGATTTCCTTTATTCTGGAGGTCTGCACAGACCCACGTGGGCCTCAGGAAGTCCCTGCATTACTCTGGTTATAACTGACTATTCTATGTTTATAAATGAATGGTTGTTACCACACCAGGTAAATCGGTAATCATGCTCCACATCCTCAAGAATAACAATCTGGGCATGTTTTCTCGTATTTAATGTTTATTTATGAAATAAACCTATGTTATAAGCATGAATATAGTTATTATCCAGAACTGATTTTCACAAAAATCTCTGATTTTGACATTAAAAAAAGTCCCTTTTTTTGGTAACATTTAGACGTCTACCTTATTTGTGAATGCAGAGGCAGCCCTGTGAGTGCCAGAGAATGTACATATAAATATCAAAGTCAGAAATGTATTTATAAATACTAGAGTCTGAAATGGTTTGCAAGCACAAAAACTGAGATTAAATTAAGCTTTTAGAAAATATCTATATCTATATCTATTTTATAGATATAGATCTATATCTGTATCTATAGCATATTTTCTCCTTTCACTTTTAAATTATTTTCTTGCAAGTTATCTTTGATAAAAAGGGCACTGTCTATAAGCATAAGTATGCAAACATCCATTATTCCTGCTTTGATGCTTTTCAGGTACACTTTCACTGGAATTTATACCTTTGAATCACTTATCAAAATTCTTGCAAGGGGCTTCTGTTTAGAAGGTTTTACTTTTCTGCGAGACCCGTGGAACTGGCTTGACTTCAGTGTCATTTTAATGGCGTAAGTGGTTCAAGAACTTTTTAAGCTTTCAGGGCATGAAATTAGTGGCAAATATTATAATAAATACATTGATTTAAAAGTATTTCACTTCTGCAACCTGTGAAGTTTAGATGCCATATCACACTTTTAGTACTCATGAATCAAAGTAAAATATGGCAGGAGCCAGCACAGAGTGTCAGCCGCTACTGTGATTACTGCTTAGAGACACTAATTTCATGTCCTACATTTTTCTGCTGACCAGAATGGAAGCCATCCCTTTGACTTCATGTCACCATCCTATTACAAGCTAATTAGTTTGATTAGCTGTTCAAATACAAATCAGTGAGTTTAACTTCAATGCAATTTAAGCAAAATTGCTGAAAATAAATAATTGTAAAAGCAAGGTGTAGTGAAGAGACAGGTAAATTTTGCAATATGATTGCTAATGTTGCCACAGAGGTTTTGAAGACCCACATAATTAGTATAAGCTCTGCCTCAATTCTGAATAACTGTGATTTAATCCTACAGGTATGTAACAGAATTTGTAAACCTAGGCAATGTTTCAGCTCTTCGAACTTTCAGAGTATTGAGAGCTTTGAAAACTATTTCTGTAATCCCAGGTAAGAAGTAGTTGGTGTAAGGTGTTAGGCCCCTCGTATCTCCAACTGTTATTTGTGTGCTGTCATTGTGTTTGTGTGTGAACTCCCCTATTACAGATATGTGACAGAGTTTGTGGACCTGGGCAATGTCTCAGCGTTGAGAACATTCAGAGTTCTCCGAGCTTTGAAAACAATATCAGTCATTCCAGGTGAGAGCGAGGTTAAACACCGAGGCTGACTTTCATTCCATTGAAGTCGAATTCACTTCTTTTGAGCATAAGTCTTGCTGTTTGCTGCTTGTGTTGCCAAAAAAAAAAAAAAAAAAAAAAAAAAAAAAAAAAAAAGAAAGAAAACCCAAACCAAAAAGTCATGGATCATCAGCCTGGCTTATGATTCTTTGCCTTTTCAGCATTAGCTTCTTTTATTTTGCAAAATCAGCCTTTGAGTTTAACAGATTCTTGCATGAAACATCAAATATGAGGCCTATGGGTTATTTTGCTTTTTTTCTGCATTTTATTATGACCAAGTTGTCTCTTTTACATTGAAAAAGCTTTAGCACTATGGCTTTCTTGATTTTGAATTTTTTCCTTTATTTTACCACTTAAAATGGACATTATTCTTAAAGACAACCAAGTAACAACAAAAAAGCTACCAGAAAGGAGATAAAAATTGCACAGGAAAATTTATCAAACGCAAATGATTTTTTTTACTCAAACTACTTGCAATTCTAATTCATACTACTCACATACTTCATACTGTTGTGAAGTCATATTTAATATTAACTAGATACTGAATTATTGGCAGAATATTAAATGCAGAGAGAAAATAAGAAATTAAATAAAATCTATTTTTTTGAAAGAGTGATTGATAAAATTTCCTGCTTGAGAATACATTATATATTCAATTTATTGGAATATATGTACATTGCATAGTCATAAAAATTAATCTTTTTCTTTCATTCATCTTCACGAGCTCTGAGGCTGTTCATGAAGCTTTACTTTTTGAGAAATAAAAAATAATTTCTTTTAAGTGTCTGCATGACATCTTAATTATATGGGAAGAGCCAAGATACTCTTTGATGAATCTGTGGATCTTTTCTCTTTACAGGCCTAAAGACTATTGTGGGAGCCCTAATTCAGTCTGTGAAGAAACTCTCGGACGTTATGATCCTGACTGTGTTTTGTCTGAGTGTATTTGCACTAATAGGGCTACAGCTGTTCATGGGCAACTTGAGGAATAAATGCCTGCAGTGGCCTCCAGACAATTCTACTTTTGAAATAAATGTTATTTCCTACTTTAATAGCACAATGGATGAAAATGGTACATTTGTTAATATGACAGTGAGCACATTTAACTGGAAGGATTACATTGAGGATGAAAGTAAGAATGACTGATACAACTATTTTTAATATATTTGTGGCTATAGTATGTAACTATTTGTGATCAAAGAATATTGAACAGTTTCTATTTCTGCCTTATGTAGAACTGCTTACAGTCACTGACTAACAGAGATCAAATACATACAATAAACAAGAACAATAACCAGAAGGGTTCCTAAACAAACTACAAAGTGATCAGCAGCTAGCCACTTTGATTTTCTTACAATTTGTTTTTGTTTTACTTTGTAGTAGTTTCAGGTTAATTTGATTTATTCACATATATTTCTAATGCTTTCCACACAGCCCATTTTTACATTTTGGAAGGACAAAGAGATGCCCTACTTTGTGGAAATAGCTCTGATGCAGGGTAAGACCCTTTCAAAAATGCTCTGTTATGTTCTGTAGAAAAAGCAATAACATGAAAACTAACGGTAGCATTTGCAACTCTGTATTTAGCAGTGTTATAGAACTTACAGAGTTTTGCTGCAAAACAATGGTTTTTTTCTTAAATCAAAATATTTTACTCTCTGGCTAAATGAAATACTCATCAACAGCCTTTCTTCCTGCTTGACTGGAAAATGATTTTGATGTTAATGATAAAATCTGAACTCTTGTAAAGCCTATTTTGGAGATGTACTGATTGAAGAAAGTAGGATGAAAGCAAAGGTTAGAACTGCGAAAAAGAATGTGTAAAATATTAAGAAAGCACAGTAGTGACTTCATAGCTCAAGACTGAATCTTTTTTTCAAAGCCTAACTCTTTTTCATTACTGGCAAATTCTGCCATACACACTTGCCCAATTATGAGCTGGAATTGTTAGCTCAACAGCTGAGTTGTTTAATCTGTCTGTAACCTTAACAACATTTTAGCAATTATTTCTGCCAGGAATTATTAATTTGGAATAAAGATTCCATTTGCAAAATGTAACTGAGGAGAATTTAAGTATTTAGGTCATTTCAATCAGTGAACGGACGGAAGGGGTACCTTTCATTTACTCTTTTATTAGCTTGTTTCTTAGGACTTTTTTTTCTGAATTAATTAAATTGTAATTCATGGATTTCCTGTGGAAAAAATAATGCATATCGTTCCAAAAGAAAATAAGTATGTTCTAGAAGAAAATAAAAGGTATGACTAAGTACCTCCTGTTTGGTTTTCACATAGGCAGTGTCCAGAGGGATATATATGTGTGAAAGCTGGTAGAAACCCCAACTATGGTTACACAAGTTTTGACACCTTCAGTTGGGCTTTTTTGTCACTCTTTCGGCTAATGACTCAGGATTTCTGGGAGAACCTGTATCAGCTGGTAAGAAATTTTTATGATATAAAAAGTGAACTGTGGGTGACATACAAAATTATATAAACAGGCTTATTTGTACATGAGCTGAAAGCATAATGCTGTTGCAGTAACAAAGGTAAGTGGTGGAATAATATATAGATATGCTTTCTACTTCCTAGACACTGCGTGCTGCTGGGAAAACATACATGATATTTTTTGTTCTGGTGATCTTTCTGGGCTCTTTCTACCTGATCAACTTGATCCTGGCCGTGGTTGCCATGGCCTACGAAGAACAGAATCAAGCAACCATGGAAGAAGCAGAGCAGAAAGAGGCAGAATTTCAACAAATGCTGGAACAACTGAAGAAGCAACAAGAAGAAGCTCAGGTAATGATGGAAATTGTACTTTCTGAACAGCCTTATTCTTAAAACAATGATAATAATCTTTTATGAATTAGAACATGTATAAACTGTTTATATATTTTATATTTTATATTATATATATATATTTACCACGCAAGTTACAAAAGCGGAAATAGCCTATGAAAATCAGGAACTAACCAAATAGTAAGAAAGCAAGTTAACGGTACAGAAAAGAATGCTACTAAGTTCACCAAAAGACTGTAAAAGCAAAATATTTGTGATAAGAGTGTCCTAGAAATTTGACTTTAGTAGTCATAGTTCATGATGCTTTATGTTACAGATCTTATGAACAGCATGAAAAAAGTCTAGTGATGTTACTTCTGGTTTACGGTCTGAGTGAGAATTGCCAGGCTTGCTATACTTAATAGTTCTTCCCCAATATTCAGAAAATAGAGAGAAGGATTGTAATCAGTGTTCTTTTAGGTTTCTATCCAGCAAGCTATTTAAGTATATCCCTAATTCAAGCACACTAAAGTCAATCAGAAGTTTATATATCCTTACATTTATAACAAAGGTATTACTTCAGAATTCTTTTAGCATAATCTATGTTTTCTTTGAAAAGAGAAGAAAATTATTTAAAGTTTTATGAGAAAAAGACATTTTAATAGATACTTTTGTGTGAGGTTTTCTTATCTAAAAGTAAAATATATGCAGGAATTCAGCTGAGTCAGACATCTGTATAATTTCTGGACTGATTTTCTGTTGCTTTTCATCTGGCATATTGTCATTTTCAACAGGACAATGTTTATAAAATGCTAGCAAATTAGAATCTTCTATGAAACTGTAGTTTTGGTAGAGTTTTACAGCTACTTTCACTAAGTCAAAATAATTCTATAAAGTGCTAATAGAAAGTGAAACTCTGTCTTTTTCTTGAAAAGAAATCTTTATGCATGACCTGTGAAGTCTAATTAGCATATCTCTATTTTAGTCTTTAAACCTTATCACTTCCAAATCACTAACAAAAAAGCAGACTCCTGCAAAATTTGAATTTTAAAAAAGGTAAATATCAGCAAAGAGTACTTTTTTTTTTATTATTCTGTTATTTTCATCCACAAAAGGCACTAAATCACATTACATCAAAAGATATCAGGAGGCTTATCTAGATGTTTGTGAGTTTGGGAGTGGGGACAGAGATGAAGCTGATCCAGGATTAAGAACAAGAAGAGAACCATATGAAACTGAGACTATGAGGAAGGTTGGATAAAGGCCCTGGAAAGTCGTTACTTTTTTAAATGAATGGCCACTCAATTCATTAGAAGAAAAGCAGTGTTACAGTCAAGATGTATGTGAGGATATTAGCAGAAAGTATGCATTACAAGGTGGATCACAGAGCTGCGGAATTGGTTGCTGAAATGAGTGTGGGACCCATCTCTTCACTCCTTTGACACTGAACCTATTCATCCACAAACCTAAGCTATCACAACAGTCTTTGGATTGCTGCACTTGTTTGACCTTCGGTGTTAGTATTATGAAGTACTTGGGTGGTGACTTAGTATCTGCTGCCTTTGTCTCTGTTACAGCATTTGAAGGATGATATTCTGCAACCAGTATGACAAAATTTGAAGTATCACTTTTTTAAATTGATAAACACTTCAGAATCTTTTTAATACTCCATTTAGCAGAAAAATTATGCATCAAATCAACCTGTATACCATGGGTTGTACATTGTGGTGCAGAAAGACATTGATTTATACTATGAGCTTTCAAACAATTCTGCTGTAGAGCGATTCTCATCATTCCTGAAATATTTCGCATTGAATACAGTAAGTTTTTCTGAATAATTACCTGTCATCTTTGTTATGTAACCCTAGTCTCTTGCCATTTCTTACACCACCCTTTTCTGTAAGATCACAAGCTGAAGCCTGTCAGCTTCCCAAACATATTTGCCACTGCAGAATTTCATAGCAATCTCCCAGACAGTTCTTTCTAGGAAGAATCCTGGATATACTCTCAATTATTCCTTTATTTGATGACTAAATGAACCAGTTTCCCTAATGAACCAAATCAGGTAGGCTGACCACTGTAGTTGAAGATACAGGTCCTGAGTTTTGGGATGGCTCTTCGCTCCAGCAAGTCAGTTCATGCCTTTCCATCAGAGAAGAAACCTAAACTTTTTTCTTCTCTCTGGCCGCAGCAACAACAGGCAATAAATGTACCTTTCTTATCTGTAACAAAGACCTAAACTGCTGTTACAGTGGGACATATGGGAGGGTGGGAAGGCTTGAAGACATGTCTAGAGGGTGTTCCTGTTGCCAGTGAAGGTAGAAGGAAAGTGAGGGGAGTGTTCTTGATGTGAAGACAGTGAAGAAAGGTTGGATTCAACTGCTTGCAGACTGCTAGTTAGATTGTGGTACATTAACTCATATGGTGGATGTTAGGCATTAATTTTCTCTGTAGGGACTCAGAATGGACCAGCCAAATTAGAGCACGACGTGGGGCTTTTCTCAAAAGAAAATGGGGAAACAGGTCTGGAATACATGAAAAAGACCCATGTTTATTTTCTGACTAATTTTAGACTGGTGTCTTGTGCAGCAAGTCTTTAAGGAATAGTGATGCTACTGTTCTGCTGATGTTGATGCTTCAAGTAGCTCATGCTACTAAACAATGAGGAGCTATACAGCTCAACAGTTTATCTTCAGTTTAATCTGTTTGTTTATATTTGCACTCTCAAGGTATACAAGAGCAGTATTACCACAGTGATAATGCAAGCAGTTGATAAAAGCCTATAAAATTGTTCATTGTTGGCCTACTAAGAATACCTTGCTTTGTAACCTGACAGGCAACAGCCGCAGTAGCAGCAGCATCAGTTGCATCAAGAGATTTCAGTGGTGTAGGGGGATTAGGAGAACTCTTGGAAAGTTCTTCAGAAGCATCAAAGTTGAGCACAAAGAGTGCTAAAGAAAGAAGAAACAGAAGGAAGAAAAGAAGACAGAAAGAAATGTCTGAAGCAGAGGACAAAGGTGATATTGATAAGTTCCCCAAGTCTGAGTCAGAAGACAGTATCAGAAGGAAAAGTTTCCGCTTCTCCACAGAAGGAAGTCAACTGACATATGAAAAAAGGTTCACATCTCCCCACCAGGTACAGCACTCTTTTTTATTAAATTATGTATGTCTACTCTAATTAGATTTTGACTGACATTACAGAAGCTTTATATATTGGAAGTTATGTAAAAGATGAGTGAAGGAAAAAACCCACCAATAGTACTGTTAACTGTATTACAGTTTGACATGGTTTGATCCATTCTATTAGCAAAGGGATAAAAAGAATATACCAAGGATAATTGTAAAGTTAATTAAAACATTTCTGAAAATGTATTTCTGAAGATGCATCTGGTAGATTGGAGAAAGAAACAAAGATTCTTTGATTAGTATTCATATATTTGCATTAATCAACCATAGGTTCTCTGTTCTGCATCTATTTCAAAACTATACAAGTATGTTTTCTTTTTTAGAAGACCACATCATCAAAATACCCTGAATAGGAAATTCCACACTACCATTAGTTTCTATTGCTTTCCTTAATTAGCTTCTTTAAAAGGTAGATAATGCAAAAAGTAGCTGTAGTACTCTACAATAATGACAAAATGCATAAGGGATCGTTTGGCCCTGTATTTATGAGAATCTAGTCATACTGTTCTTTTTCACTAGAAATACATTATACAAGATGGAGAATCATTGAAATCATAGAAAAAATAGTTTAGGAATGACCTCTGGAAATCATTTAGTCCCAACTTCAAAGTTCTACTCCCTTAAATCAAAGGATCTCTTCTGTTGCTTAAGGATACCTTTGCTTATTTCAAGTCTACACACAGTTACGATATTTGTAGAAAAATCACTCAAAATCCATCTCTTCAAAATGATCATGTCTAGTCTCAGCCAACAGATGACATTTAGCTACCAGTACGAGCTATATTTAACTACCAAGGTTTATCCTATTTAATATTCGTATCAAGTGTGTTAGTTTACAGACTGATGTAAAATATGAGATTCAGTGGCAGAAATATGTCATTCTGAAATATATGTACTGAGGGGAGGAAAGCTTAATTTAAGTAATTAGTCAAGTATAAGCGATGATGCCTGGTCTGAAAAATTTGCATTTCTAAGGAAGTGAAGTAATGTTTATTGTAATTAAGAAGAATGACCAAGTTGTTCTCTGGATAAGAAATAAATAAAATGTAAGAAAAACAAATCCTTAAATCTATCTCATTTATTACAATATTACACATATATCGCATATATTACAATATTGTAAAAGTGTATTTCCAATCTAATAAAATGTACTATTAGTTTTGGGCCAAAGGTGCTCAAAAAAATCTGTCATTGGAATGGGCTTTGAGTCAGGCTGATACAAAGGAGCTGCAGCCAAAGATCTCATCTTAGACTGCACAGTTCTGTCTCAGATATATATGTAGGAGTCTGTACCTCATAGGTGAGGATGGTGAGTGACTTGAGCACAATAAAGAAGGGTCACTGACAAAGTCTGAGCAGAAAGGAATTTCTGTTAGTCCTGTGCTTTAACTACTTGATAATAGGCCTCTCCACTGTCTAGTCTAAATTTCCTGCTGCTCTTTTATATACTTCTGGTGAAGAGACCGATTAACGTGTATATTATATTAAATACATTTTTGGTGCACAGAAAAAATACTTACTACAGAAGCATATATACTAAGGGGAGGAGAATTTGAGACAAAGAGATTCCATAGATAATAAACTTTCTGTAGCTTTATTAGCATACAGTAAAGCATTCTTGCATGTATTTGTTCATACTCCCAAACTCTCAGAAAGCTTTCATCCTTGCAATTGTCATGAAGAACTGTGAAACCTCCACAGAAATTTAAGCAGCTTAGGAAAGCACGGCATTTCAAATTATTTTTGATAACATTAAAATTAATGTTCCAAGAGTGGAAGGATTACAGGCAGTAGAACTGGTAATGGAAGAGTTGGTTTGTCTCGTTAGCCATGCAGTTAGCTCCCTGGAGAAACAGGGTGGCAGAGCATGAAACAACGCGGTAGAATGGTAAGGGGACATAATCCCAGTTGGCCCCTGTAGACGTTTTGTCCTTTGACACAATATTTCCTGTGCAAACAAATGATGCAGCCTGCAAGAAAAGCCAAGCTTTCCTTTCAGATCTTACTTTCCAGGAGCATGTAGACACATATTTTTGCCTCTATATGTGTTACAACTGCAGCCATTTTGGCTTATATCTTTTGTCTCAATCCATCAGGGATTTTCAAAGCAGGCATTACTCCTTCTAAATTCCTGAGGGGCCTGATCCATTTAGCTGTGCTTAGCGCATGATAACATGTATTGGAAAGATTGGACAACAAACAAAATATAGCAGCCATGGAAACATTCTCTAAAAAAACAAGGGTAGCAGTGGTAGTCAGATGAAACCTAGCGATCATGTGATTTTTGGAAGGACTGTAGGTTGGCCAAATACATTTACAAAGAAATGTACAAAGGATGCAATAATTAGTTTACCACTTTGTCAGAATTCAGTGTCATGTTCTATAGCAGTTAGACATTTTTTTTAGAAAAATTATCTAAAATTATCTTTCAGCATAAGCAAAACAGCACTTTTTCTCCAGCCAAGTTTACATAAATGGGATCGTAAAACCATTTGGCTGATACTCTTCAAGTAACTCAGCCTGAGGCTGATAGCCAGCATAGAAAATTTCAGCCCACATTATTAAAATTTATTATAGCTGTAAGAGCAGAAAAAATACATCTCATAATGGTAAACACCTGCCAGCCTTTATCACAGACAGTATGACCAGTTCAGCATACACGCTATATGTATGTATGTATAAATCTGAGTATGCATATACAGAGATACATATGTATTGATATATGTATATATTCAGTGTTCAGTTTTGACAATATTAATATAGGCTTATATATGATAGTGCAGTTGTAACTTTCACTTTAATTATCCTGGGATAAAAAACACTGCTGTTACATATGAGCACTTTCCACCTGCAAAACTTGAGTGAAAAATTGAGAATAATTTCAAACCAGGTTTTTTATGTACCAAAATGTGAAGATTTGTACAAATGCAGAACTGAAGAAAGCTTAATGCAAGGTTTCTTTTTTCCACAATTAGTACTCATTTTATTTATTCATGAATGCTGTTAATAAAATATGTAGCAAGGGAGAAGAACATTCCATTAGGTAGCTTCTACTTTAATTAAAAGATGAATTACCAACAACCACTGATTTATTTTTCTCATTTGTAAGAGGATATCTTTAGGTAACTGTGTCCCTGGTGAATGCTTGCTTTGAGCTGCTTGATGGTCAAGTGGTACCTTCTGGTAGGTGTGCAGCCTGCTATAGCCCCCAGAGTGCTATGCCTAAGAGTGCTACTAGTCATGTTCACACTGTACCTCCAGAGCTTCCCCAAGCTGTTGCCTCTGTCTTCTAGTTTTAGAGTACTGTGTATGTTATTCCCACACTATTGAGCCTGTTGTGAAGAGGGCAGCCAAGTTCTTTACATCAACTTACAGTGAATTTAATACCAAATTTAAGGCCACTTCTGCCTTTAGCAAATAGAATAGAAAACAATGATAAATGAGCGTTATCAGTTGTTATTCCTAGGAATCCAGTGGTTGAAGAAGGGAAAAAATAAAAGACAAATGCCTGCAAAATCTTGATACTGATGTTGAGAACTGTCTCCAGCACAGTCATGGATCCATACCAACTCAACCTGCCTTCTTTGCTCAAAACTGTCCAACCTTACTTATGTCTTCTGTACAACTTTTCCTCAGTCCTGCTACATTACCTTAGAAAGAATTTTCTCCCTCTACTTCAGGTCCCCTAATGAGCACATTTCCCAAATGGACACACTGATACAGTTGAAGAAAAAAGTGACTATCCTTCCTCCAGCACTGTAACTATTCTTTGAAAAGCCAAGAACTTCGAACTTCAGTTCTAACGCTGTTTTGTTTTGACTTGTTTTAAATCTTTTACAGTCTTTGCTAAGCATTCGCGGTTCCCTGTTCTCACCAAGACGCAACAGCAAAACAAGCATTTTCAGCTTCAGAGGTCGTGCAAAAGACATAGGATCTGAAAACGACTTTGCTGATGATGAGCACAGCACTCTTGAAGACAATGAAAGCAGAAGAGATTCTCTCTTTGTTCCAAATCGACATGGAGAACGGCGCAACAGTAATATTAGTCAGGCGAGTGTGTCCTCTAGAATGGTACCGGCCCTTCCAGTAAATGGGAAGATGCACAGTACTGTGGATTGCAATGGGGTTGTTTCCTTGGTTGGAGGACCTTCAACTCTAACTTCACCTACTGGTCAGCTTATACCAGAGGTAATTATAAGTAAACAAGTAATTATTACAGTTTGGTTCAGGCACAGAATTTTTTCTTACTGCTCACCTCTGCATGCCTTATCATTCCTTAGACCTGTGAGAAATAACTTGCAATAGGTTCTGAATAACAGAACATAAGGGGAAAAAAATCCTCAACATCTTATGTCTGAGCCTTACTAAAGTAGTATATTCTCCTTGCCTTCAGCAAAAGACCTACACATAGAAAGAAGAAAACATAAATGGATTTTGACAATTTGTACATAGTTGCACCTCACCAAGAAAGGTAGACATTTGATATATAACTAAGGATATAATTTGGAAATATGTACAGGAAAACACCTGCAAAATTAAGCAGAATGCAGTTATTGCAGACATATAGAAATACGTCTTACTGAATTTATCTTGAAGACTTTTTTTTCATAACTTTAATGAGAAAAATACGTACAATTCCTATGTACCTTTGCAATTACATTATATTTCAGTCTCTGTTTCAGACTTCTGTAAGATAAGATGTTCTTTCAAACTTTAAAAAAAGCAAGTTTTTTTCATACGTAGTATTTTAATATGGATTCAGTATGGTATTTTGGTGGCTATAATAGCATTGTAGTTAACCTGAAAAATATTTTCATTATAAATAAGTATTGAGATTTCATTACTACTATTACATATTTCTTTTTATTTTTGTTTCTCTCCTATCTTTATATAGACCTTCATACCAGAAATTTGATTAGATTACCTCAGAGGTTATGCGTATATATCTCTATTTCAGAAATACATCAACTTGAGAGGAGATTTAGCCATTTAATGCCTTCTCTAAAGAAATAGTACTAGTGAATGCTTGAAAATGTTTTTTCATCTTCACACGAAGATAACCTTGAAATCCCTTATGAGTTCTGCAAGCTTTTTTATTCTTTTTCTGAATGGGGACAGAATAATGAAAAAAAAAGAGTGAGTGGTTTCCATGAATCACAGAATCAGTGGTAGAGCAAGAACCAAGGTTTAGGAATTTTTTAATCCCACTCCTGTGTTTAGATCCCTAGGCCACACTCCAGAAGATAAAGCAAAGCAACTGTAAGGACACCTATGTGCTACAGAGTAGTGACATGTTAGGCACATTTAAATCAGAACCAGGTATTATTGGTTTGAAACGGTGATTAGAAGTGATACAAAACAGAGAGGACTTGCATATTCATTGCAAGAATATATGACAAATTCTGTATAAGCATTGCAGTGGGTGAGAATTAAGTAGAAGAAATATTAAATAAGATGACTTTTTTTCTCATATAAATTTTTCCAACCATGCTATCAGGTTAGGATGCGTTCTTATACAGTATTAGAGAGTATTAGATGTATTTAGTATTAGAGAGATAATTAATTCCTAGAATTATACTCATTTTTTTGTATCAAACTTACTTTCTTAAGTAATATTTCACTTCTTTCTGTACACACAAACTAATTATTTAACATGACTAGCTGCTGGAATTAAGGTGACAGGTTTCAACTTTGATAATTTTTTTCTTGAAGGAATAGTAATAATCACTAGCAAAAAGATACATAGCAAAAATTTTGTTCACTCAGTCATTTAAATGAGAACCACCTTTGCCCCACATTGCCTTGGTATTTTGTCTCCCAGTTGATTATTTGTAGCGCTGCACAAAATTCCCACTGAGTTCCTCAACAAAGAACAAAGAAATTCCTAAAGGAACAGAAACCTTAAGTGTGTAAGAAAAGTCTAGAAAGCTGCACAAAGCTGATTTTGATTATCACTACAATATTTATACAAGAAATATTGTTAATTGGTTGTTGAAAAGGATGGTTTAATTCCTCAGTATTTCATTTACAGGGCACCACTACAGAAACAGAAATAAGAAAAAGACGACTGAGTTCTTATCAAATTTCCATGGAAATGCTGGAAGATTCTGCTGCAAGACAAAGAGCAATGAGTATAGCCAGCATACTTACAAATACAATGGAAGGTAGTTGATGCATTTAATCTGACAGGCAATTCAATGAATTTCTGCTAAATATATGTACAGAGCAATTATTTACATAATTTCCTTTGTAAATGTAAAACTGGACATGTGAAATCTCTGAACATCAGATACAAAAAGCTTTTGAGCACTTCTAAGCTTATTTACACATTCTAAATGCCTAGCCCTTTATTTTTCATGACATCTTCCAAAATATTACTCTATTGAGTGGACTAACAGAATAACAGAAACAAAATAATCATAGCTAGGGGGTGGACAGAGCCCCAAACAGACAATACAGGGATTTTCTTCCCATAAGATATCAACAGGAAAAATCAATTAAGATATAGAGGAATTGCTATAATAAAGGCAGTGATGTGCTAGAACAGTCATTTCCCTTAGATTTAAAATCCAAGGACAATAGGAAATTTGAATAAAAAAGATAGTTTAAAAGAAAACAACCAACTGTAATCAACCCATGCCAATGCACATGAACTGCCTTCCTTATGCATTTCTTAAACTACCCTAGGTAAGTATAACAAAGATAAAAAAATATTGTATTTACTGTATGAAAAAGCATACATTGTTGGAATTGTTTGGCATATTTAATGGAAACTGAGTACACTCATACTTCATACATATGCCATTAAAATATTTTCATAAGCTTAAAGGATCTATCTGTCTGTTGGATACTGGCTCAGTGTGACAGCTCTCATAGTCAGACAAACCCCTTCGGATGTCCTGCAACCTATTCTAAAAGGACAAGAAATTACCAAGAAAATTTACAGTGTTCTTAAGCTTACTTTAAGTCCGAATTGAAATATACTTTTTAAAGCGAGTTCTTAAGCCCTTTGCTCTCAGATAAAATCGGTCCCAAAATAATTGTAGTCAGAAATGTAAGGCTTATATTGCCTATGGTCTTCTAAAAGCATTCACAAAACATTCTCACAAACATGTATCTTTTAGAGTATATCTTCTTACTTTAGTGCAAGTGTGTTGCTACCTCTTGATTCTTGGTGTGCAATTCTTAATTATCCTCCCAGGTAGAGAGGATGCCTCCTTAGAGCATGCTGCTCTCTTCCTCCAGCTGAATAGTTTGTCCTTGAATTATTCTGGGCAGAAAAAACATGTCAATGTAAACTATGTTGTCCTGATAGTCACCTCCTACCTATATCTGGTTTCCATTATTTCTGAATTTGCTAAATGCAGGCAATGGAGTCTTCTGTGACAACTCAGTGTGCAGTGTGAGTGGCCACTTTTGTCCACGACCAGTCCCATCCTATCTCTCAGCATTCTGAGTTACATGTACAGAAATGTCATTATTCCACCCAATCCATATATTCCTTCAGAAGTACTGTCTTCGTTACGATTTATAAAGATTAAAGAAGATTTTCACTACACAATACTCTTTTCTGCCTGGAGGCTAGAGTTCGATGTGAGAGCTTGTTAGTTTCAATGAGTTTGAGAGCTGTGGCAACTGACCTTTTAAGTTCCTGTAATTCCACCAATACAGGACAATATTAAAGGCAGAAATCAATCCACTGGTCCTCAAAGGGGAGAGTTTAGCACTAAATCCTTGTTAGCAAATACTGTAAAACAGCATGTTTGCTATTTTAGCAAAATTACCCATAAGTGTCATGATGATGGAGATCTCCCTGTGATCTAAGGGATGTCTGAAAACTAGCAAATTTCAAATTTTGGTTGATGCCATTATGCAGAAGTTTTATTGAAACTGTATTGTGGCCATTTCTTACATATTTTGTAGTCTTTCTCACTTAAGCAACTATCAATCTTCCTTCTGGGCTGTCCTCAAACATCCCATCACATTGGATGTGCTATTATAATACTCAGTAGAAGTTACTATTCTTCTGTAACTTTGACAATATTGACAGTGAAATGGAAGACTAAAAAGTTTGTAAAGATCCTAATTGAGAGCAGAGTTTTCTGCTAATACTAATATTGTTGTTCTGTTTCTCAATTGATAAACAGTCCAACTCTATGAAACTGTATTGTGGCCATTTCTTACATATTTTGTAGTCTTTCTCACTTAAGCAACTATCAATCTTCCTTCTGGGCTGTCCTCAAACATCCCATCACATTGGATGTGCTATTATAATACTCAGTAGAAGTTACTATTCTTCTGTAACTTTGACAATATTGACAGTGAAATGGAAGACTAAAAAGTTTGTAAAGATCCTAATTGAGAGCAGAGTTTTCTGCTAATACTATGTTGTTGTTCTGTTTCTCAATTGATAAACAGTGCAACTCTATAAGACATTTTCAAAGTCAAATGATAACATTTAAAATAAGAAAACAGGCATTCTGTATATTAAAAATATTGATTCAAATAAACAGTGATGGGCATGTGCACCAAGTCATTTATCTGCTATGATATTGTAGTAGTTATTGTAGTGTAGTAGCAAGTATAATATTTTTAGTAGCTCAAATCAAAATATGTATGCATGTTACATGCATAACACAAACATTTTTTCTTTTATGAAGCTTATACAAATTATATACATCAGCTCACTGACAATGGAGTCATGCTAACTTTTAATATCCAAAATTAAGACATCTGCTGTAATCAAGTCAACTAACCTAAACTAAATGTCCAGACTCTCCCTGCTGTCATGGGAAAGAGACAAACACATTTCTCTTTTTAGATAGATGTAAGAGATGATTCACTCTTTATAGACAGCTTCACTGTCCACTGGTTGTAGAGGAGCTTAAATAAATTAGATGCTTAACTTTAAGATGGCTAAACATAGGTGAGGGAAATCCCATGTTAGTGTGTGCTATTTGAATGATTTAATCTTTTTATATATTTTAAACAAGAACTTCCAGAGGATCTAATTTGAATATTCATTATTTGATTTTTTTTTCTATTTTTTTCAGAGCTTGAAGAATCCAGACAGAAATGCCCACCATGCTGGTACAGATTTGCAAATACTTTCTTGATCTGGGATTGCTGGAGTCCATGGTTAAAAGTAAAACATGTCGTCAATTTAGTTGTGATGGATCCATTTGTTGATCTTGCTATAACTATTTGCATTGTTTTAAACACCTTGTTTATGGCCATGGAACATTACCCAATGACAGAACAGTTTAGCAGTGTCCTTTCTGTAGGGAACCTGGTAAGTAGTTTGTCATGTACTAGTTGGTGTAAAATATCCTTTTCTAAAAGAAGAAACGCATAAATGCATTGCATTGGTTTTAAATTTATTCCAGGTGTGATTTTATAATCAGTTTAGAAACTGTATATTTGATTTTCATAGATAAAGTGATTTTTGCTGGAGCCTTTTACTTTCATGAATCTATTTTTTTAACTATTGTGATGAAATAACTGCCTATGTGTGGAAAAGCAGTCTTCACTGGATTGTCAGATTTCTTGAGGTCTACCTTGGGTTTTTCCTTTAAAATGTGAAGGTAGATTATCTAATTTTTACCATGGTACTGATATTCCATCACGAACATATTTTCCTTCAATAAGAAATTGATAAAATATTCAGATGGCAGAATTTTGCTTTGAATTTTTTTCAGCTACATGACAGTGCAAGAACATTTCCAAGAAAGGCACATTTCTTGTTAGCAGTGAGTCCTTGCCACTTTAGGTCACTAAAAAATACTTTAAAAACTGGAAGACTATTATCTATTCTCTAACAAAAAGCACCTTGTGTGCATTACCGTTTCTTTTCTCCTGGACGAAGATCTAATTTCTAGCATATTCTTATATTCATCACAGATTACAGAATATTTTTAAAAAATTTAAATACTTAAACTTTTACATACTGTCATATTGTTAGAATTATTTTTCTCCAACTATTTATACTTACAAGGTCTTCTGCCTTTTCCCACCTCATCTTTTTATTTTTTTTAATCTAAGCTAGCAACAGTCATATTTTTAACTATCTTTGTAACAATTCAGTGACCTTAATTAGGACTATATAT
>NW_010541376.1:26379-35735 GCF_000687285.1 Phaethon lepturus | reverse complement strand
TCCTGCTGGTTTCAATTAAAATCTCTGTTCCTCACTGTATTAATCTATTAACGTTAATTTTGTGATTTCCATTCAAAAAATGTTAATTTATTCTTTGCTTGTGACATCATGGTCTGTTTGAGGGTAAATTAAATATGACAAATATGACTGTGCCTTTTCTGTACCATTTTAATGAGAAGGAAGATATAGTTCTAAAATGCAATGATTCATTTTCATAATACTAAAATTCATTCAGTATTCCAAAGTCCTAAGTAATTATAAGAAAACTTGAGTTTACTTCTCTTAAAATGTATTTTTGTGTGGGGATGCAGTTATGCTCAAGAAAAAGTAGTTTGTGGATGCAATGGGTTATTTTGTGAAGGAAATATTTGAAAATAAAATGTTTTTCATTGCTTTTTAAAAATTTTTTGACAATATGACAGTTTTGTCAAGAATAATCTTTTTTGTGTTCTCTCATTATATGGAAACATCTCTCTCAATCAATTTAAGTGTAGTGTTTCTTGCTATATTTCTAGTTTCTCAAAAGGATAAACTTTTTAAAATGTTAAAATTTACACTTTGAAAATGGTGAATGTTAGCCCAGCATTATATCAACCTCCTAATCTTCTTAAATTAAAAGGTAATCATGACTGTAGTTATATAGTGTTGTAAAAATCAGCTGTTGTGATTTAACCCCAGCTGGCAACTGAGCACCACACAGCCGCTTGCTCACTCCCCACAGTGGTATGGAGGAGAGAATCAGGAGAGTAAAAGTGAACAAACTCATGGGATGAGATAAAAATAGTTTAGTAATTTAAATTAATAACAATAACAACAACAATAATAATAATAAATACCAAACAAGTGATGCACAACGCAACTGCTCACCACACGCTGACCAACGTTCAGCCAGCCCCTGAACAGCATCCCCCTGGCCAGGTTTCCCCTAGTTTAGCTACTGAGCATGATATCATATGGTATGGAATATCCCTTTGGCCGATTTGGGTCAGCTGTCCTGGCCATGACCCGTCCCACCTTCTTGTGCATCTCCAGCCTTCTCAGTCGGTAGAGCATAAGAAGCTGAAAAGTCCGTGACTTCGTGTAAGCACTACATAACAAGAACTAAAACATCAGTGTGTTATCAACTTTATTCTCATCCTAAATCCAGAACACAGCACTATACCAGCTACTAGGAAGAAAATTAACTCTATCCCAGCCAAAACCAGGACATCAGCTTTGCTTCCATAAAACTTGCTGTAGGAGGACTGAGAATAAGATGGGTAAAGAACTGTCACAAGGCAATAGCAGAGTATGTTGGTGTACTTCAGTAGACTTTTGGATCATCCTTTGAGTGCTGTGCGGAATATTAACCTGTTTTTTAGTGGTTTTGCATTATGCTCCAAAACTTCTTTATTATACTGCACAAACTACTGATCGCTACTCGTTGCAGGAAAGTGTTGGGTTAAATTCTAGACTTTAAAACACCAACGAGTGTTGATAATTTCACATTTGGCACTTCCAGATATTTCAAAGAACATTATCACCATTAAGTTCTTTTCCCAAACAGGAAATAGCTATCACACAGAATAGCAGCTGTGCATGAAACCTCTATATCCTTACAAAAAGACCAGTGCAAGGAACTCTAACTTCCCCTGGCTACTCCACCCATATTCTTCAACATTGACCTAAAAGACAGACCTTAGAGAGTCTGACCTTAAGCGAGGTTCTTCTAACACTTCTGTTTAGACTGTGAGCAAGCAAAAAAATCGCTGTCAAGTTTTCTTTTGCTTTACTGGGACTATCCTCTAGGAACAAGACTGAAAACACCAGATCATATCACATCATCCAGCACATATCAGTCAAACATGAACCAGAGCTGAGCTGCTGACTGGTGAATAGCTTTTTATAGCTTTATCAAACCTCTGCCCTCCTACAACTTTCCTGATTTAGTAATTTGTTTTAATTATGAGTTTTCACTGTTTAGAAATACTTAGATGACATTTGGAGATCGCAATCAGCTGTTTTTTATAGTAACATGTACAAGTAACGGATATGAGAACTCAAGCTGGATTAGAAAAATTTACTCAGGTATATAAATTTCTCATAACAACTCAACTAATTAATTACATTTTGTTTTAGGTATTCACTGGGATATTCACAGCAGAAATGGTACTAAAGATAATTGCCATGGACCCTTATTATTATTTCCAAGAAGGCTGGAATATTTTTGATGGTATTATCGTTAGCCTTAGTTTAATGGAGCTTGGTCTTGCAAATGTTGAAGGATTATCTGTTCTTCGGTCATTCAGATTGGTAAATACCTTGATAATTAAATATTTGCATGCAATTGTCTCACTCAAAAAGAATGTGCTGATGTCTGTAATAATTACCAGTACTGTAAAGACATATTATATTCTTAAATGCCTTGCTCTATTTTTCATATATGCCTAATTTGCAAGCCATATTTGATAAGTATAAGTTTAAGGTGTTCATCAATTGATATCCTTTGATATCTTTTGGTATCAAATTATCCTACTATTATATCCTATCCTATTGATACCTATCCTACTGATATCCTTTGCCGGCATAAGACTTACACCTACCTTTTGAGAATTTTGTAAATCTTTGTTATACTGATTTCATTAAGATTCATCAAAGCTGAATATCTGTAAAAACATACATATTGCCACCAGCATAAAAAATCGTCACACTTTTAGCCTTTATATTGTGACCATTACTTTGCATTACTCATAAAGATCCTAAGTAGATCCTCTCCTCACAACATTTATTTTAACAGGCACCAATAATAAACATTTACTAACTCCATTACATATAACAGAGTCATAACAATCTGACTTTAGCATAACACTTACATTGAACTATTATTGAGCTTCTACTAGAAATGTCTTTTTTATAGCAATTAGGATTGTACACAAACTAATTTATAGGTATGTGTATTGGAGGCACAAGATTCATTATTTAAAATTCTGTATTACTAATAGTCATCACATTACTTTAAAACCTAGGTTATTTCCGAATATATAGAGCAGGAAGTAATGACATAGTTTGTTAGCACCAGTTGCAATGGTACCCAACTTCATGTACCATAGTTTGGTTACTGAATATTATTTTTACATTAGTGTTTATGATTTGAATGGACATCACAATATCAGTATCAAATTGTTGCTTCAAAAATTGTCCTCTAACTAAGCCTGGAAGACCTAATATGGTGCTGAGGGAAATGTGCAACCGAGCCAGCAAAGAGGATGTAGTGAAGGTGATGAAGAGTACAAACTTCTAAAATGTCTTTAAGGATTGTTCACTAAAATATTAAAATAAAACGTGGTACAAACACAGATTATGTTTTTTTTTCTACGTGCATCACTAAGATGAAATGCTGAATGCTGCAGTTTAGGCAAATATCCATGCTCCCTGCTTTCCATTAAAATAATAATATGTTCCTACTGAAGAATAAATTGATGTACAAAAACTGATATGCCCTACTACACAACTTGGACCTAGCTTCTATTTCATAACACTGATTCCTCTGCATTTTTGTTTTTCAGCTTCGAGTTTTTAAGTTAGCAAAATCTTGGCCAACTCTAAATATGCTGATTAAAATTATTGGCAACTCAGTGGGGGCTTTGGGTAACCTGACCCTGGTACTGGCCATCATTGTGTTCATTTTCGCTGTGGTTGGGATGCAGCTGTTTGGGAAAAGCTACAAGGAATGTGTCTGCAAGATCTCCAGTGACTGTGTGCTTCCACGCTTGCACATGCATGACTTTTTCCTCTCTTTCCTGATTGTATTTCGAGTGCTGTGTGGAGAATGGATAGAAACGATGTGGGACTGCATGGAGGTTGCAGGCCAAACAATGTGCCTTATTGTTTTCATGCTGGTCATGGTGATTGGAAACCTAGTGGTACGTGATGAACATTTTCGAACATTAACCCTGATACAAAATGTACATAACTTACAGCTAGGCAATGGGAATGTTTGTCATACTTCCATTTAGAATTAAAAAATAAATCTGAATGTGCTAAATTTTGTGTAAAAACATATGATTATTCTCTTTTCCCCCTTTTCACTCATTTCCATATACCGAAGTACTCTCACCATGCACCCAGGAATTTAGGAATACACCAAAATGTCAAATCAAACACTGTATCATGGGAGTGCTGCAGCTAATTTAGAGGTGCTGTTTAAATCCAAATGTCTTCCTAACTATTCTTGAAATAATAAAGCTTACGCTGCACCAGATCCTGGGCAGCTGCTTCTTTGGAGAAGACTTTCTTACATGTATTACAGCTAATTCCAGCATTAATACTTCTGACAATAAAAATAAAGTATAATGTAGCTGTTCTTATATAGAATATCTTGAATTTAAATACTGAACTTTCTGACCTGTTTAGGTGTAAAAAACAAAAACAAAATAGAGAGTGACTGGACATTCATCCTAAAAATGTGTTTGAAAGCTCAAAATTATAGAAGAAACCTTTGTAGAAAAATTTTAATTCAAACTGACAAGTTAAAATGCCAAAGGTTCCACTGATGAATATTGAATTGCTGAGAACTTCTGAGAAATCAGGATTGTAAATGGAATGCACCATTTACACTTTTACTTTATTTTTGCTTCTTTTACTGTTAATCTTTGCATTTCATTCTGATATGCCTAAGACTATATTTCATTACCTGTCAAAATTATCTTCCTTTAGTAATATATTTTTTAATTATTTAATTTTTTATAAAATAGAATTCAAAATGTTCATATCCTAGTCATTTACATGACCCTGCAATCTTGATATTATATCAGCAGAGATGTGCAGAGCAACAGAAAGTTATTTAGGATCAGTAACCTGCTCTACTATTTTTTTAACATTAGCTTCAGCATAGAAATACTGTTTCAGATTCATATCGTCTTCTTCCTTCTAAATGTATTTTTACCTCCAGGGTTCTTTTCTGGAATTATGAAAGTCTGCAGAATTAAATCTCATAAAAAGTACAAATGAGAGACCTAACACATTTAACAACAGGGAAGTTTGTTTATGCCATTTTGCCATATCACGACAAGTTTTGGATGCTTGGTGCTATATCAGACAAAGTATGAAATGATTAATTGCTTGTAAACTTTAGTGAAATAGCTACAGCTTATAGGAGATTATATTAAAACAACAATAATGATGTTTGAATTCTGAGGCAATAAACCACAGCTCTCAGGCAGTACTGGTGCTAAGATTGTTACCTGCTGATGTAAGAAGTCCATTTTATTTTAAATTCCTACATAACAGCAAACAAGTTACTCATTTTTTGCCAAGTGAAAAAGGAAAAAAATGCAATTACAAATAATATAGTATTATTATAAATAATAGAGATTAAAATTTAAAATTAATTTTAACTATTCCTTTTATCCTTTTATGACAAGCTTTACAGAATTTAAGAGACAAGTCCAGGATGAACAGAAACTCACAGTCTCATGGTATAATCTTCCAAATAGTAGTTAGAAAGAATAAGTAGGTTATTATAGCATATAATTGGTATAAGTTTCTAAAATATCTGCATCATAGAAAACCATCTAATTTTATGAATCATGTTTATTTAATTCTCCTTAAATTCCAAGATATTTTAAGATATTTAGACAGAAGGCTTTCAAACTTCTGATGAATGTGTATAGCTAGAATTTTTGTAACTTTTTCTTTATTTTAGAGTCTAAGCAACCATACTCCTTCAAACAAAGATCAAAAAGTTTAAAATAATTTGGTGCTATCTTGTCTCTTTTCCTCTTCTGAGTGAATACTGATCAAAAAAAGTAAGGAGATCTATTGTAATTTAAGGTGCTATATGGTTGTCTAAAATTAGTTAATTTTTTTTTCAAAACAATGTGTGTTCTTTGACAGTATCTTGTAAAAATACTCACTTCTTATATGTATGTATTTACCACACAGCTGTATTTTCTCGTCTTTTAGGTATTGAACCTGTTTCTGGCCTTGTTGCTGAGCTCATTTAGTTCAGACAACCTTGCTGCTACAGATGATGATAATGAAATGAACAATCTCCAGATTGCTGTGGCAAGGATTCAGAAGGGAATAGACTATGTTAAAAAAAAGATACAGGAATTCATCCAAAAAGCCTTTGTTAGAAAGCAGAAAGCTTTAGAGGAAATCAAAGCACTTGAAGAGCTAAACAACAAGAAAGACAGTTGCGTTTCCAATCATACTGCTGTTGAAATAAGCAAAGATCTGAATTATCTTAAAGACGGGAATGGAACCACCAGTGGTGTAGGCACAGGCAGCAGTGTGGAAAAATATGTAATCGATGAAAATGATTACATGTCATTCATAAACAACCCAGGCCTCACTGTGACAGTGCCAATTGCAGTTGGAGAATCAGATTTTGAAAATTTAAATACAGAAGAATTTAGCAGCGAATCCGATATGGAAGAAAGCAAACAGGTAGGATTTTTTGTGTCTTAACAATTAAACTGTAGTCATGCATGTATATTTCTTAACTACATACTTAAAATTGTTTAAAAACTGTCTTATTCTATGTAAATATATTTTATATTTTATTATTGTATGTAATTATAATACAAGAAAAAATTACCTTACATGATGGTATAGTAGGGGTCCTTAGAGTTTACCTTTAACACTGTTTATTAGCATTTGGAAGATGTATAATTTTAAATATTATTATTTCTTTCACAATTTTATGAGGTTTTAGAACTAGCAGACATTTCATAAAGCATTCTTTCCGTAGTACCTATAATGTGATCAGGGTTTATGGAATAAGAGTATTGCAGAAGGCTAATGAACAATCAAGAGGATACTGCTTTGCATACCAAATCAAACATAAATGGAGAAAAAAATATTTTTTTCTATATTTAAGGTAGTTCTAAAAATGAACCCTGAGACATCATAAATCAGTGGTGTGTTCTGGATTAACTAAAAAGTTTTGTGAGTAATATTCATACAGATTTTGGGTTTAGAGACTATGGCTGGCTGAATTGAAGTAATCCAGATACCAATCGATATCACAGTAAAGCAGTATCTCAAGTTATTCTGGAAAGCAGAATAATCTTGTAATATAGACGTATGTGTAAACAGTTTACTTGAAAGCCTTATGCTAGTGTTATTGTGCAAAGAGACAGAAGTTGGTCTAAAAACCAGAAGCCGTGTGCATCAAAATCTAAGTGCCTCAAATACCAGAAGTGACCATGAACAGGTGATAATGGTATTCAAGGAAAATTTTGTATGCTGGAGTAATGATCAATGACAAAATAACAAATGTATTAGCAGAATATAATTATATCCAATGCCATTAGAAATGTAGGAACTGTGAGGTTTAAGGGATCAGGAACCATGGATAAATATGTTTTTGATTAGAGATAGAAACTATGATGTTGTGTGGTACCTCATTAATACAAAAGGGTTTGTTTACCATAAAGTTCTTCTATAAAGAAGCCCTGCATTCATGACTGTATCATAGCTGTATAGCTGCCATATTTGCAAATAATGCTGTCTTCCTCAGCAATACCAAACTATACCACATAACATTAATGGATAGCCATGATCCACTTAACCACAGTATGTTTTTTTTGCTAAAGAACATAAAGGAACATAGAGTGTGTGTTTATTTGCAACTGCAGAGAAGGTTACTATGCATAACAATTGTAAGATTAAGAGCAAGATATTCTATCATTTGAGTTGCTCAGTTATGAGACAAACATTTTCAATGCAGATGTGTAAGACAGTATTGCAGTAGTGCTTATCCATGGCAATTTAATATAAGAGATTCAGGAAGTGTAAAGTGATATGATTTATGACATCAACTAGTATCAAAAAACAAGCTTTCAAAGTGACTCTGGGTCTGAGAGTTAAGTATTTTCAACATAAGCTGATCTAAAAGTTATTTATCTTTTCCAATGAACCTTCTGAAGTCTTCTAAGTTTTTTCATATACTCTGATGTTCTTTAAAATTACATTTTACTATAAATTTTCCTTATGGTTAGTTTTGATAAATACAGTGATGAGTGCCTTCCTAGTAACTCCACCTTATGAAGTTACATACCTAAAAATTTCCTGGATATGTTACTTTTTAAAAAGTTTGTAAAATGCATTAGGAAGTTGGGAGGCTTATAAGCTGCGCGGATGCTAAATGTGTGGTTACGTGACACGTTAGCCTCAGCAGCAGAGCTGGTTTGGGAAGTTCCCATCCACAGCTGGCTCCTGATCCCCTGGCAGTCTTTACCACTTTCTCTGCTGCAGTGCTTGCGGGTCTGTACTATACGGCATGTCACCGGAGTGATGAAAGTTAAATAACATCACCCCATAGGTATTACTTGTTTATTTCTTCTTTAAGATAGATTGAATGGTTCAATTTACATTGTACTGCCCTATATCCTGTCAGGACAGCTGAGGACAAAACAAAATGCAATGCAAAGGCAGAAACTCCTCTGCTTTCCAAGTGAATACATGATGTAAGCACAAGCCAAGAAAATGGAGTAAGAGCCTTTGTTGTGCTGGCAAGTTCCAAATTATACCAATTTCAAGGTGACTTTCACAAGGCAATTGCTCTGTTCATTCCCACCTTTGCTTGGTTCAGGCATCATGCTTTTTGCTTCTACGGCCATCCTGAATTTTCAGGACTATAATAAATCAAGAGATTTTGCCTTTTTTTATGGATGTTAGATGTATCCATATGTCTTCAGGAAGAGAATCATATCCAAAAGTCTGTACAAGCAATTTGAAAGTGAAAATTTCAGGTGACTGTGGGAAATCCGCCAGTAAATGATGGATGGTGTATATATTAAGAACTTGTGAATAAATTTTCAATGGGCATAGGATAAGTTTAGGACTTCTGTGGAGCCTCAAGATTTCCATAGAATGTAAGAATCACTACCATTGCGAAGCTGAAGCAATAGTGCTTCCTTCAAGTTCTGCTCACACACGACTGTTAGCGTTTAACTGGTTGACATGTATTCGTACAGTGCAAGTGTGTATATTTTGAACGGTATTTAATAAGACAGGAATTTCTTACCAGTGCCCTGAATTGTTAATTCTATATTAATTGCAGTTTCTGTTCTGGATTCCTTATTTGATTCCTTCTGGATGATTTTTAGGGGAAGGATAAAGTGGGGTTTTTTATTGTGTGTATAAAAATCCACCTGCTTTGGAAATACATGAACAGATGTTCTGACGTGTGACGGGAATTTGTGAAGATTCCCTATCTTCGCCTACAAATTCAACAGCACTGTTGAATCTTTTGCTGCCTTCTGATTGTACTTTGAGGAAGATAAAGAGTATATCGGTGCAGTGTTTAAGCTACCTCTCTCGAGAACAGTACACCATCATTTGCTTTATTTCGCCCCTCAAGGGATACC
>NW_010541376.1:0-26348 GCF_000687285.1 Phaethon lepturus | reverse complement strand
CCTGCTAGGAGAAGGCCTGGTCTTCAAAAGGAGGGGTAAGAGATGGGGCAGACCTTTCCCTGCCTTGTCTGTGGCAGTACTTAGCACTTAAAATACCCTCAGGAGGTATCCCCTTTAGTAACTTTTTATTTAACAGAGCTGTGGGAAGCTAGATCTGCCCAGGAACTGTAGAATGAACCATTTTTTTCTGGTGTTTTACTGACTGTCACTGATGTTAAGAGCAGAATGATTATTTAAAGTCTGTCAGCAATAACACGTCATGCTTGAAGTGAGGCAGGGGCAGGGTGCCCCTGGGGAATATGCCAAGAGCAGGTAATTGTTATAGAAATTGTAATTGTGGGTGAGGAACAAATTGTAATTTTTCCTATTTTTATTATCAGATATACTATGGTACAAAATAACTCTAGCCACCTTCTTCTGGAAGGCTGGTTCTTTTTTTTTTTTTTTTTTGTTCCATTTCATAAAAACACTTTCTAATTAATTTCCTAGTTAATAACCTCCCAAATCTACCAGGATCTACTCTGGAACCTGGTTGCAAGTTCCAGACCTAAACAAGGTCTTTCTAATAAGTATCACTAGAAATTTGGGAAAGTCTCTGTTTGGATGAAACATAACAGTAACATTTATTAGATTTAAAAGTTACCCACTACTTTAGAGTAATAGTTGGCTGAAAGTATCTGAAAGAAACAAATATTTCATTGATATTTTGAAGCAGCATTTTTTTAATACCTACTATCAGAAAATAGAGTTTCAATACCCAATGAAATAACCATCAGAAATAGTAGATTTCTGCTCTGAAAATAAGATATTAAAGATAATTAACTTTGAAGATAATAAGAAAATTAGAAGTAACTATCATAGATAATTTGGTGGTTTTTAAAGTTAGCACTGAGGATGATCTTTCTATTATAAAATATGCCTGCTAATCAGTGAAATGAATGGTCTATGTTAACCTTAAAAAACATGACTCCTAACCTGTATTTCTGTACCACTTAACAACGGTTCATTATGTCTGAATCACAACTTTATTCGTCAAGTTTTGGATTTCAACATGGAAAAGCAATTTCAAAGATATTCATCAGCTATGCAAAGTTTATTTCACAACTAAAGAAATACATATACCTACAAGCCTCTATCATTCAGAATTCCAAAAGCCTTTGTATCTACAGTATATGTACAGTAAGTACAAATTCAGATTGGAGAAATAAGGCTGCTCAGTTAACTTCTGAAATTACAACAGATGGTTTTAATAAAATTAAAAACATCCTTCATCATCTAATCCACTGAATTTTCAAAACAAGGAATAAGTTCAGTTTTCTGATTGCCTTCACTAATGCCTTTGTGACTAGGTGAAGTAAAAAGACAGGAACACAGTTATTGCATTCCCAAAAGTTAAGCATTGCCATTGGGCTTCAATAAATTTCTTAGCCAAAACATACCCAACAGTGATTTGACCAATTTGTTGGATGATTTTTTTATCACATTTCTTTTAAAATATCCAACAATCTAAATTCTCCTTTTCTAAAACTGACCAATTCTGGGACAGTATCTTCAAAAGTCACAGATTCTTTAAGTTATGGACTAGCTGTGGATAACTAACGGGTGAAACCGTATCTCTGGATACACTGATGAGCCACTGTCCCACACCAACCCAATCCTCTTTTGAAACAATTAGAGAGAGATTACAGCATCAGAAGTATAAAGCATACTAAATTTAAACTAGAAACTTACACAATACGATACTTCCATTTATTTTGGACAGAAATTGAGGAGGTTTATTTTCATTGAAATCTATAAATTCTACCGCCATTATTAGAGGATGAAGGAGGAATGGGAAGATATACAGCTTCAAAGTATTTTGCTTACTGTATATACTTTTTTTGCAAATAAGAGATAATCACATAGTTAAATGAAGAGTAGAACAAAAAAACCTCTTAAAATTTTCATTAATATGCATTAAGCACTACATAAATACTGGAATACTTTCCAAATCTGCTAACCATGTCTTTACTAATTTAATTTATTGTATTTTTATTTATGAATCACAATTTCAGAGTGTGGATTATTAGGTCTAGCTTCTGCATTTCTTATTTCTCTAAAATAAACTAACAAGTTCTGTAGAAAAGTTTGTTGAACATTTCAGGTGGTATGTATTTCCCTTTTTGCCAACCGATCATAAAATATTTAATAATTATGTTTTAATTGTGTTAAAGCCATGTTTGAATTAGAGATTCCAAAAAGAGGAAAACTAGAGATCCTGTGTCTTGAACTTCACTACGTACCATTCTTACTTCTCACAGGGGTAAAACCAAGCTGGAGCAATCAAGAATGCAGCTCTGGTGCTTTTTAACCAGGTAGAGCAACGTGTCACCACTTTCACACAGGTTACCTAAGCAAGTTATACATATATATGTATATATATATATAATCACTTTTTAATGGATTTTGACTGGCCTGCATGCTATTCAGCTATGTACCTTCCCTACTCATTGCAAGACAGTAGAAACATGCACAGCTGCTCTCTGCTGAGTCATGGGACTCACATCACAGCATGGTCAGGCGGGATTGGTGGCCCCAACATAGATTTTTTGACTCTGCTAATGGTTTTTCTGGATATTTTAATACAGTTTTTAGCAATAACTGCATGCTCTACAGGTTTTGAAGTATGGATCATAAAAGTACTGGAATGTTATACGTTAAAGAGGCCAAAGAAAAAGGGAGCATGCATAGTTTTTAAAAAATAAAAACAACCCTTTTTGATTCAGCCCTTATAAATGTAAATATTTAATGAAATGTGTTAAGTGATTTATGTAATAATTACTGCCACAACTTCAGCTCCTTAATGAATAACATTTAAACTATTGCAGTAGCTACTTGCATAAAAATTACACTGTTATACTTCTAAATCTACAATGCACTGTAATGCAAATCTTCAAGATGCTACAAACTACATTCTGTGTTCATTTGGGCAGTGCATATCTTGAGTTTTATCAAGTGTAAACAGAGCAAACAGTTTCATCATTGCTAAAATTACATTTAGCAAATAACCCCCCTTAAAAAACTCTCAAAGCAAAGCATTTTGAAAATACTCTCTTCTAAACTTTAAACTCCTTCATAAATAGTGGTATTTCGGAACATTTTTCAAGATAGCAGTCTGTGACTGAGTTGGGGGACTTGACTTGATGTAAATTAGAAAGGCAATGGAGTAGTTAGCATAATTGTTATAAAATTCCATGTGTATTTACCCTAGGGTTTTTTTCATTATAGGCAAGTATAATCTCCATTGATGTAGAATTGGCAGACCCTTCAGGAATAGGGACAGCAAATGTTGCACAGGAGCCGAAGTTACATGAAACTAAGGAGGTCAAATTATCCTAGTAAAACTAGGTGTCAAAATTTTGTTAGGATTGAGATTTCAGCCCTATAGCAGGATTCAAAGCGGTTTCCATTCAGGCAGAGTCTCACTGGCTTCAAAAGGATAACCAAATACTTTGTTTTGTACTATTGATTATAGTGTAGTATCTACCTATATTATATCATAGTATAAATTGTCCAGAGATGCCAAAAGAAATTCATATTGGTGTGTATTCTGAAAACTCTCAGATTTTACTGATTAAATTTTAAACCAAGATATGCTTCAAACATAAATAAAACTCTAAGGAAAGATATTTTTAAAGTTATTTTCTTAATATTATATAAAAGTCAAATATCATAAGATCTGAGATCTAAAGTCAGTTTAGAATCACTTTGGAAACACTGATCCCCATTATTTTATAATTTGTCACTGAATTACAGTGCAGCTTTCAAGATTCAAAGGATAAAACCACATGGCTGAATTACTAAAGGCAATTTGTAATGGCTGAATCCCTTTATTTTATTGTCACTTGAATCATGAAGCCGTTTGTAAAGCTTAAAATTTTAGTAGCCTGCTCTTGCTCTTATTGAAATCTAGAATAAAACCAAATGAGAGCAAGACTGGGTCTTAAGTGAATGCATTTTCTTGTAAATGGGCACATTAACATGCTGTTGGTCAAAGCTTGTTTTAATGATCTAAGCTGTTGAAAAGAGATGCGCTGCTCTGAAAAGACAGTATGGAGGCTGATTACACATATATTAACCAAGTATTTGGGTTGGTGATGAAGAATTTTTTTATGTTATATCCTATACTTTAATATTTATAATACTATTTTCAGAAAAGTATAATCCCATTGAGGTAGTCTTATTTTTTATTTTATTTTTGTGTGTGATTTCCACAGTATTGCTCAGGCTTCTGCTCTAGTCAAGCATGTTGTTTTGCTGATTCAGGCCTTGAGAATGCTGCATCATAAGCAATTGCTTACAAATATATCCTTGTAAAGGAAAATGTGATATCACTGAAGATGCAAATAAGTATTTACAGGGCATGTCGTGTTCTAGAAGCTGATGATCAACATTTATGAGGTGAAAAGAAGATTGTGTTAATCCATCATGTATCTTGAGTTTCCTATTAGTTTTATTAGTTTTATCGCTAGAAAAAAGAAAGGACATTAAACTCACCTTATTTAAAATGCAACAGTTCTTTCCTAATTTAAGGTCTTGAAGCAAAGAAGAGGAGTTTTATTAACATGAGGGTTTTTTAATAATGCAGTTGTTTGAGATTTTTTGAAAAATAATGAAGTGAATGCTTTATGTGAAAAATAATACAGAGAATTATAGTAGGTTTTGTTTGTACTGATTATAAATTGCACTTCTGTCACTTGTTTTTTAGCAACTATGCTGACAGGACTATCTGCAACAGAGTTCAGATGGGAAGATGCAGTTAAAAAAATTGACTGCCTTTTAATTGGCACTCATATAGATTAATAATTGATGCGTACTATGCACCTTTATCTTGTTACTATTAAGCCAGTAATTGATTTAATGATGATGGATCAGGCCATGAATTAGTTTTAATTTTCTTAGTTTGAATGTGACAGATTATTATTTTCACAATATTTGGTTTTTATTTCATGAAGAAACTGCCTATAATTTCAGTGACATATTTCATACTTCTTAAATCTTGATTTTCCATGTATTTCCATGTATTTCCATGAAATTCCATGGATTTCCATTCCACAAATTATGATATTTAAAAAGGGAAAGAATGGTTTTTAAACTCATACCTGTGTGCCTGTCAGAAATCCTTTCTATTATGCAACAAGTCCTTTATTTTCGGTCACAATGCAGTAACAGCCACGCAACCTGAGGTCTGGGTGACCCTATATTGACTACATTTGCACGTGTGTTTGAAGGGCAGCTTCTTGAAACATAACCCTGAGATTATCCATCACCCAACATGATTTTTTTTAAACTTCATTCATCTTACGTAAGAGTTGAATATGAAGAAAGAATTGTGTAACAAACTATATAAAGATGTATGTGCCATTTACTTAATTTCTGGCAGAAAAAAGCCCTTAGCTCCCAATGCATTTTCCTGAAGGGACTGCGTTTTAACTCAAGTGTTAAATAACTAGTTTTAATTTGCAGCAGTGTCTCTGAAGAGGAGAATACATGGAAATGCCTCTTTAAAAAGTTATTTTTTATTATTTGTTGCAAAATAATTCAAATCATCTATTTGTCACATCAAAAATGTCACTATCTTGAAAATCAAATGTGAGAAGTAATTGGTATTAAGCATACCAAAAAAATCTCTATAGAAACATTTTCAGAAAGGTCAAAGGGCATGACCGGATCTGCTCAGCTGAAATCACAAATCTAGTCTGTGACCAAATGCCCTTTTGTTACATCAGTGCCTGTACAATTTAAAGCATTTAAGTTAGAGATGGATACTAGATCCCCCTTGAAATTCCTATGTATTACTGCTACATGGTATAAACCAGAAGTATTTCACTGCCATGCTTTTTTAAATGTTGCTTTCTGATTACAACCCTTATTTCACAGTAAAAGAGAATGTATTATGTATTTTGGATGAAAGCAATTAAAGACGCAAACAGCATTGGCAATTGAATTGCCAATACAAACTCAAGTTACAAACTCTACGTCCAATTATTGCATTAGTTGTGTGCATCTTTAGCAGTCTTGTCCTTTCAAAAGATGGTTTCTTAAAAGGACAAAATTATGGGCAGTCTTGCATGAACAGCTTGACCTGATCCAAATTTCAATGTACTTGGTAAAAATTTATTTAATTTCAGTTGCTTTATATCACTCTCCAGTTCTTGCAGTTTTCAGATCTAGCAGTGCTTTTACCATAGTGAGGACTATAATACTTCACTATACACAAAATTATTAGAATGATAGAAAAATTCAGGATGGAAAGGACCTCAGGAGATCTCTCAATATGCACAGGAGACAGGAATGCAAAGAAGATATTTCGGATCTGGTAATTTGTGCTTTCTGCAGAAATTAAATTGTGCAGAAATTTGCCATTAAATGCCATTAAATTTACAACTTTTTAATCCAGATACGGTGTATGTTTGTGAAAACACCATCTATAGTGGACATGAAGATATATGTGGAGCTTTCTTGTAGTTCATTTTGCTGGGAAAACTAAGACACATTTTCAGTGTAATCCAGTATAGTAAAGAAAATGAAATAACTCGAGAGTATGGTACATGCAAGCTCTCCAGTTTTGATACTACTGAGAATACTTCAGAAATCTTATATGTGGATCAGGTTAGTAGTCACACTATATTTAATTGTTCCCTATGAGAAGATAAACTGGAAAACAGAACTATAAAATGTACATGTCATTACTATGTTTTTACTTATGGTGATGCATATTTATCAGTATAAATTTAGCATTCTTCAAAAGTCAGACTGTCATGATTTGATTCAGTATCATTTTTTTACAGAATATGTAACTAATGAGAAAAAATTGTTGTGTGGAACTTTACTTGCAGAAACTAAATGCATCCAGCTCATCAGAAGGCAGCACAGTCGATATTGCTCCTCCTGGAGAGGGCGAGCAAGCAGAAATTGAAAGTGAAGAAGCTCTTGAACCAGAAGCCTGTTTTACAGAAGGTTGTAGAATAACTGATGACTTAAGAGATTTATTAGTAAAATGGCATTATTACTAGGCATATTTAAGTTCTTGAGACTTTCAAATCTGGTGGACCTTCATGACCTCAACAACTGAAAGAAAATACTCTTAGCCTAGAATGCCAGAAATCAGATGCCAAAACAAGGTTTCCCTAGGCTTTTAGTAATTTTTTCTGCCCGGCCACTGCATACATCTTGTAACTAAGAAACTTCACTAACTTTTCTATACTTAAAAGTTATTTGAATTGGCCTTTGAAATTTGGAACAAATTAATTTTTCTGAGGCTCCATCAACAAATGGAACACTTACATGCCAACAGTCAAAATGATCAATGTTTTTTGGATTGAGTTTATTTATAATTATGTCTACTATTGTCTGGTTTCTCTCCAAATTACATATCTAAATTCAGATATTCAGCATCCTATAAAAAAGGATTCCAGTGTTTAATTTAAATATTATAAAATTTGTTAAAGCTTCTAACAGTGTTGATACCACAGTAATATTGACTTTGAAATAATTTGCTTTTGAATCCTAATATCTCTTAATCTAATGCAGGTTGTGTGCAGAAATTTCCATGTTGTCAAGTAAGTATAGAGGATGGCAAAGGAAAAATTTGGTGGAATCTTAGAAAAACCTGCTACAGCATAGTTGAGCACAACTGGTTTGAGACTTTCATTGTCTTCATGATTCTCCTCAGCAGTGGAGCACTAGTAAGTAGAAAAAAATTGCAGATGCTGAAATATTTAGATATCTCCTTAGAAGCAACAGCAAAATTCAAATTTGCTTCAGAAAGACTTGTTTTTGCTCTGTAAACTACCTGCGTTCCATCATTTCAGGATGGAATGAAACTTGGCCCAAGCTTGAAAAAGTTTGTTTAATTTTGCATGCACTTTTTTAGTGATACTTTTGGTTTACCATTGTAAAGCTGGCACAATTTTATTTAAGCCAACATAGCTACTCAAGATTTAAATTGTCTGCTAATTTTCAGCATGCTCATCAAGAGATTTGAGTACAAAGGACTGTTAACTGTGAATATATAGCTAAATGTATGCTTTTAAGTCCTTAATTCCTGTTAGGCTCAGCCACTTCTTGGATTCTGTTTATGAAAGACCACACAAAAAATGGAATAATTACTTCATTCTGTTCCTTTTTTGGAGGAAAGAGATAGGGAAGAGTGTGACAGCAAATTAAACCTAACAACCACTTTACAACAAGATTTATGGTTACCCACCTTTCCAGCTTTACTCAAGTTGAACATTTGCTACAGTATCAATGTGCACAGACAGTGTACATTCTAGCAAATACAGTGCTCTTTAATTTGACTTTTAGACATAAGTTTGATTGGTGGAGGATAGAAATGTCATCTCCCTACTGCTTTTTAGAATGGAATATACATATCTGGAACAGGTTTAGTATAAGAAAGGGAGGGGTTTGTGTGTCTATGTGAAAGTTTCTTAATACCACAGTGGATGAAAATCCATGCTTTGAGTTTATTTTTTCATTCATTAGTAAAACAGGATATATATATATATATTCAATCCCAGACAGGGCAGAATACATAAAGTTGCTCCAATTTGTAGTATGGTTAAAGATGGGAAATATGTAAAATAAGAGGATACAGAAGAACAAGGGGAAAGATTAGTTCTGACCTACTTATATTTTATTATTTATGCCTTAGTTTTATCATGTATATGCTGTAAAACATATACTTTTTTCATAGGCTTTTGAAGATATATATATTGAACAGCGCAAAACTATCAAGACCATGCTGGAATATGCTGACAAAGTTTTTACATATATTTTCATTTTGGAAATGCTTTTAAAATGGGTAGCATATGGTTTTCAAATATATTTTACTAATGCCTGGTGCTGGCTGGACTTCCTGATTGTTGATGTAAGTACACAGTCTTTAATATTGTAAAATTCGCTATGATAAAGTCCTTTATGTTGTAAAACTCATTACTACTAAGTAATCTTATAAACATGCAAAAATAATTCACATTGTATAGTTATACAGCACTAGTAATAGCCTGCAGTGACCTGAATGTGTTATTTAAAGTACATTTATATGCCAGAAGGAAAAGGATGGCTGGCCATCAGTTTGTTCATTGTTCATGGTTAATAATTTTGTACCCAGAATGTATCAAAGTTGAGATTTTATGAGAAAAAAAATTAATTTTGAAACATGCTGTTTTTAATGGACTCTGATTATGCTACCTTATTCCTTAGCAAATAAGACACTACCTTGTGCAAGTTTCTTCTACAAACACTGCAGCTTTGCAGGTGGAACAATACATTTGGTACAGATGTCATCTGAGTTCTCAGAACTTCGTCCCCCAAAACTATCTTGTTATCATTTTTAGTAAAACAGAAATACAGTGGCTATTTGGTCTAAAACTTAATTAGTTTTAATAGGATGACAATCTGCAATAGTTAAATCAGCTATAAGTTGGCAGGGTTTATGATAGAAGAGAATACAAGGTTTCTTGGCTGCCTTCCTGGCTGTTATATACTTCTATGCAAAGGTCTTGCTTACGTTGTCAGAAGGGATCAAAGCTGGTTTTACTCCCAGAATATTTTGGTCTCTTGCCTTCACACATTATCTGACCCAGTTCATTCATTATACATGTCCTCAGCGTGGAACTGAGAGATGGCATCTCAGAGCAAATGTGCATTTATAGTAATTTCTACCCAAGCTACAGTATTTCTAGAGAATAGAAATAAATGGTCCCATAAATACTTATTCCTTATGAATATAAAACAGAAATGTGACACCCAGAGAGAAAAAAACCTAGCTAGATTGACCTATAACTCAAAATGGAAGACCTTCTCTTTTTTTTTACCTGCCCAAGTTAGTTTTGTTATAGTTAATCTCTAGCTCTGTCCTGAAAATCTACACTAGAATGGAGCAGTGTGAATGTTTTTCTTAAGAGGATGTTAAGGCAGAAGACAGATGTTCCCTTCCAGGATTATGTTAAGAATGGATTTTTTAAGATAAACTACAACTCATGTTTTAATTATTCTTTTTGTAACATAAACCTAAACTGATTATTCTAAGCCATACTCCATAGTTTCTTAATAATAGTTTAGCCTCAGAGATGCTGTTATCTGAGTAGGTTCTCAGAATTATAAAGAACATAATAATAAGTAAAGCAGCTTATTTTGCCAACTTTTTACCCATAATTTTTAATTTTATAAACAAAGCATGACTAAATGAGATTGGAATCTTCTACTTTTGAGGAATTATATTCAATGTTCCAGAAAGTGGCAAAAACTGTCTTATTGTGCCTAAGACTAATTCAGCAATTCCTTTAGTACCGCCAAACAGCACTGGAAAGAAATATATGAACTCATGTTATCTTCTTAAAGAAAAGTAGAGAATCTACAATGCTTTAACAGGCAGTTTAAACAGGTGTGATTCAGTGGCATTGTTCCAGTGAGAACACTAGTGAGCCCTTCTTCATTAGAAGTGACTAAAGTTAATCAAATTGTTTAATTCCATCCTCTAAAATTATTCAAGAGTAAACACTGATAGTCCTTTAGGACTTTGACCTTTAATATCTTACATACCTGAGTCTCTCTCTGTGAGAAATAGCTGTAGTTGCTCTCAGTGATTGTGACCAAATTCGATTTTAACAATTACACAAAGAAATGCCAATTTTCAGCTCTGTCAGTTTACAGCCGTGACAGATGACCCTTGGTACATCTGGCTACCTCAGTTTAAGACCTTAACATGCCATCTCTCCACTCCACTCTTCTGCTAGATGCAACAATATCTGTAGCAAGGAGCCAATATTTGGGTGGAGTGCCTTATCTACCCAAAATCACAATCTGGTAAATTAATTCAAACACATATATCAGTGGTTTAAGTGAAGAGCCTGAATTTTGGATGCAGGCAGCTGAGAAGCAGGGTCATATTCGCTTTTTTGCGTGAGACTTTTTGGTGACACTAATTCTGGCAGAGATATCCTGTAAAGGCTTGAGACAGCAATATCTTAACCCAGTAAAACTAGATGCTATAGAGCATGTCATCCTGTACCTTAGTTTTTGCTCTTACCCCTTCTTCCAGAAGCCATCTGTCACAGGTTTATTATGTCTAGGTTTTGATGTACAGCTGTAATGATTCTAAGTTGTCTTTGCTACATACAAAGCTAGGAGATAGGATATCAAGGAAGGAGATAGGGAATCTGGGAATACCCAATGATTTTGTCAGTTATTAAACTCGTTTGTGTAGTTTTCTGCTATGATATGTAATCTTAGATAAATTTAAGTGGATGCCATTTTATGCTGTATATTTTTAAACTTTATAAGATAGTCTTGTAATTTGGTATAGACACCTTATTTCTAAATTATTGTGTTATTAAATTGTACTTGAATGAATTGGAAATAAGTAACATTTAAAACAAAACATGTATTTGCCAAATACTGTGGGGCAGTAATGAATCTTTGACCTTCCTGAAATAATTCATGCCTGATAAAATTCCAATGGGTACAGTTTTTGAACAATTAAATGTAGCTCCAGTTGGGCTGGTTGTATAGTACCTTAAAAGTTGATGGCTTATGTATTTTTTCATATAGCTAAAAATGTTTCATGCTTTTTGTTAAAACTATTAAATAATTTAATTAAACTGTGCTCTCAACCTTTTTATTAGCTTTTCAGAATAATTATCGCAGCAGCAACATTCTGGAAAAGATCAGGGTCAATTTATGCTAATACACTGAATGTTGTATGCACAGAGTAAGAGGCATCTGCTGCCCTGACAACTTCATAATAAAAATAAGAAGAAATAAGATGATGAGTATATTGATCTTTTGGGAAGCCAGATACAGAAAGAGAAGTCATTTTGTCTTCCTAGACAGTCTCATATGTCTCTATGTGTATCCTAACATGGTATACTATGACAACATTGGATAATCCTGAAATTAATGAAATTCATTAATTAATTCAAAGAGATATTCAGGTGATATGTGCATGAAAGCTAAGGCTCTTGTTCAGCAAGTTAGGGAACAGAATCATAGTTCAATTGAAATTGAACCATTGCAATTATGGATCTAAGCAAAATGAATTTTGAATACCTGCCAGTAAAATACCATAAATTTAGAATTATTCACCAAGTACATACAGAGAAAGTTATTTTATCTTAGCACAGGACCATAACATAAGAAAGGCTACACAAGGCATAAGAAAGGCTACATTGAGTCCAATGTCCTGTCTCCAAGAGTGTCAAAAATGCCTGCCTGGAAAACCAATGATACAGTATCTATCTTTCAAAAAATAAGAAAAATCATTAACTTCTCAATAGAAAGAAAAATATTTGGATTTTTTTTCCAAATCTTGCAGTTTATTTTTATTCCTAGTTAAGTGTAATACCTGAATACTCAAACTACATGAAAGACAGGATAAGCAGTTTTGGAAGTGAGAAGGGCCATATTCCACTGAGGACCTGGAATCAAATCACATAAATTAGCCACCTCAGCAAGTAACACAGAATTTATATGGATTATAATTTTAGGCCTAAGTAGAAATAAAGTCAGTGTGGAGCTGTATGACCATCGATCTCAGTCAGATGACAACCCTGGATAAAGATCTTGAGCAAGGCTAATTGTGACAGCTAAGTTTCAAAACATTTTTTGCAATAGATCGTCTATATTAAAAGATCTGTACATAAAAATGTGGGCACACAATCCTCCAGTTTTTACAACATTAATGTAAAAATTCTTTCCACCATTTTGAGTCCATTTAAATTTCTTAAAATTATCGCATCTGCATGCATTCCTGTCTCAAAAGAAAGAAACTAATCTATTTACCAGTGTACAGAGACATTTATTTTCTTGCCTACTAGCAACAAAACAGGTGGAAGAGATGACAGAAGACCAAGTTAAGAAGACTGGGAAAACCAGAACAGTACAAAACAGCTGTATATACTTATGCTGTATATACAATAGAATTAATATCAAAGACTTCCAAGAAAATCTTTGCCTCTCATTTGAACCGTCCTTCAGAGAAAAACATGTTGTTTACAATAGATGAAGTATTTCTCTGTGAAACAGCTTCAGGTTTATGATGTAAGAGCACTAGCACCCTGGCAAGAAATCTGCAAATAGGTTGAAATGGAAAGCACACACTAGGCTGGAGAATGACTTACAATCAGAACCTAAAAACTGCCAATATACACAAGTGTCACTGAAGGTACAGGAGCTACAGCTATGTAAAAAGCTTGTATGGAATCTTGTTTGCAAAAGATAACTAAGGCACAGTGCTAGTTTGGGGAGAAAAGTATAAAATGAAGAAGCCATTAGAATCTTAGAATCATTAAGGTTGGAAAAGACCTTTAAGATCATCAAGTCCAACCATCAACCCAACATCACCATGCCCACTAAACCATGTCCCAAAGTGCCACATCTACTTATTTTTTGAACACCTTCAGTCATGGTGACTCCACCACTTCCCTGGGAAGCCTGTTCCAATGCTTGACCAATTAATTAATGTGAGTTCAGTTTTAAAAGAGGTGTCCTGCTCTCTCAGTGAAAGGCATATTTTAAAAATATATTTCATAGCTTATTTTTAATCCATAAAATGTGCTCTCTTTACAGTAAAGTTTATTGTCATGTCTGGGTATCTTGTTGATGTGAGTGAATCAATGAATATTCTATGAAGAATACAGAAAGTTCCATGTCTTGTTATCTCTGTAATATATTAACAGTGGCTAAGGATAATCTGTAGAACCACAGGACAAATATATTGTATTAATAACAATTATTAATAACAATTAATAACAATAATTAATGTAATGGCAGAAACAATAATGTTATTTCTTTGTAAATGAAATGAACAGACTTCAGTTACAGACTACAGAAAATCAGTAAGATTTTCTTCTTAATATGCTTATAAATCACAGCAAGTTCCTTTACAAACTTATCTATTACAGCAGTAAAATGAGCCCTTCCTTTGATGAAAAGAATTACATCCTGATATGTAATCCAGTTAAAACGTACAGTGATATGAATTCACTAAAATGCTGTTTTCTGTTAGGTTAATTTACATAGCAACATAGTAATGAATAATTGATTTCTATCTGGTCTCAGATTGTCATGACACATGATCTTGTAACTCTTGTGTTTGTGATTCATCTAATTGTTCTTTATGGATACAAGTAACATAGGAAACCACCTTTTCATATAACGGGCAAAATCTTACCCCCATATCAGTGAATGCCTATTTCTGTACAGCCAATTATTTGAAGAACTCTCTAGATTGAAGTACAGAAATTAACATCTGAGGGATTTTTTCAAGGACTGAAATATGCCTATGTTTACTTGTGTGTCTTCTATGCTTTTGGTGGTAGAACTGAAATAAAATGAGAGTAAGGTAGGATATTTCCTGTCTCCAAAACTGCTCAAAATAAGTAAAATAAATTCTTCCACATTAACACTGTTTAAAACTCAGTTCCATTTGAGAAGCAAATTAATTGTTCCTTCCTGAAGTGGATTGGCTTATAATAAAATCCTGGTAATGTGAATCAGGAGCTCATTACTGTTGTAGATAATAAAGCACTTATTGTTATAATGCTAGCATCTCTTCATATCTATCACACAGATCCCATAAAATTTTTCTATACTCAGATGACGAAAAAAAAAAATTGAGAGAATTGTCAGTCAACTGAGAATGTACCATCTCTGTCAATATACATTTCATAGATACCCTGGCTATTGTTGCTATGAACTGTTTGACTTAGAAGTAATATTTATATAATTACAAAAGCTGATTAACCACTACATTACTTAGCATATAATTAGTGATTATAGATATTAATAATATTGTCAGTATTAATGTCAGTTATTCTGACATTCTAAAATATTCAGAATTTTAAATTGCTTGGAAGGTTGAACTTTAATGAAATTACTGAAAGTATGGCTATTTTGTCTTTAAATATTTCTGAAAACTTTATCCTTCACCAACAGTGGACTTCCATCTGACTATGAAGCCATATCCAGCTATAACAGACATTTAATAGCCTATGTTCCTTTTTCAAACATGCCTTCATATGATCTCTTGCCTTTCCAGCAAGTATGAAAATTGTGGGATTGTGCCTCCAATGTCACTATATGCAAGAATGGTGATCTTCCATTTGTCACTGTTGACCTTTCTGTTGATTGAATTTGTATTCTTTTTAAATAAACAGTGTAGAACAATTTTTAGAATAATATTTTTTCTGTATTTTATAGGTCTCATTGGTTAGTTTAATAGCCAACGCTTTGGGCTATTCTGAACTTGGTGCCATTAAATCTCTTCGGACATTAAGAGCTTTAAGACCTTTAAGAGCCTTGTCACGATTTGAAGGAATGAGGGTGAGATAAAATGAATGAGACTTAATTAATGTATGCACACAAAAATTAATGTAGAAGTGTGATGCTCATGCCTTCTGCAAAGAATCCCAGAATGGGAATGCATGCAAAAATGTGTGGAAAAAAGGCTTTCCAACATGTCCTTATACACAAGACATGTACAGCTTACATTTGGAGATTAGACCTTGAGTTCATTAAACTTGTCTGCTCACTGCTGCATAGTTGTGTTACCCCAACCCCCTGGCTATTAAAATTTCCACTGATTTGTGGACCTATGTAGATAAGTAAAAGAACGTGAGAAATTTTAGAATAGAGGGTTGGGGTTTTTTTTCTCCAGTTTGGCTGGGGACTTTATTTTATGAATTTCTGTAGCTAACTTCTATTCTCTGTTAGTTTGTCAGTGGTTAAGGATGGAACAGGATTAGCTGGAAAACAAAACAAAACAAAACAAAACAAAACAAGACAAAACAAGACAAAACAAGGTTAAGAAGCTGACAACAGTGACACACCAAAAACTAAAACCTCCCTTGTGTCTCCCTGTCTACCTGTCTGGGGAAAAAAATCCTACAATAAATGCTGTAGTATTAGGGAAAGGTTGTCTGAACAGATACCTGAAATAAGGATGGGTCTGGAAGTATAGAAGAGGAGAGGTGGGAAATAATTTTCTCAGCCTGTGTCTTTTACTTCATATGAATGCATCCGCTGCCATCTTACCTCTCCTCCTACGCAGCTAAATCCTTCCTGTCGAGGAAATTACTATTTTCATATTCTGCCAATCTGACAAAAAAACCCCAAAACTATTACCAGCTGTCTCCTGAAAACTCAGACTAGGCTATTTCCTGGAAAAACTGATGCATAAAAAATTAACAAGGTAATGTTATTGAGAAATCTCCTTTTAGTCTTTCACCTCAAAATACCCAGATACTGCAATACATGTTTATAGTTTGGTCATAGGTCTTAAGTTTGCAAATAAATGTGTGGTTCCTGTCTGGGTTGAGGCTGCTAATATTCTACAGGTGGCCACACTAGTCAGGGTAGGGAAGTGTGTCCTGTGGCACATCACCATCACCCCTATGTTTTATATGATTTGCATTGCAAACAACACTTAAGTCCCTATCTAACATATGGGAAAAACCTCTATTGATCTCAGACTACTTTCAGACAAATTAGTAAACTGAAAAATACTACTACTTTCAAACCCATACACAAAAACCTACTGCAGTCTCTGCTGATTTGGTAGAAAATTATTGTCTGAATATCTGCAGCTTTCTTTTAGTTCAGTCATAGTAAGTAAAAGACAATTTTTGTCAAGGGATTTCATCTGATCTTTTACTGCCACTTGCCCATGTAGAGTAGCTCAACTGTATTAAATGCAGCCAATGAAAAAAAAACCTAACGGATAAATGTAAAAGCAACTATAGTGAGCCAGGCAATTTAAAACCAAGACCTACAGCAGCTGCTGTTAAGAAAAACTAAATAAGATATGCTTAATTATGTTATGTTGTATGTAGATGCTAAAATACACTGATGCAAATATATACATAAAGTTTCTGAGAATAAAATAATTAGTAATGGTAGTTTTACATGCAGAAATTTTTATTCAGTCTTCCACATCATCATTCTTTGATCTTTTTCTGGTTTATTTTCTATTTATAGATTTTGATTTGTTTTGTTGGAATTTAACATTTATTTCTCTCTTTTTCTTTAGAGCACACAAATTCTAAGAATCCATCTTGCTACTAACAGGTTTTCTTTGGCTTTTTGAGTTCTTTTTCAGACTTTTGCATTGTCTTGGTTTCCATATTATTTTATTTTTTGCTTTTTGCAATCTCATTAATGTTTTTATTGAATCTTAAATACTGTTTCCCCCCTAATTTTTAATGTAATATTTTAACTGTCCATTCCATATTAATACTGTTTTAACATTTTAAAAGTATTTTTATTTTCCTGTTCATAAACTAAGTGGTTATTTTGTCTAATTTGTACACTAGGTGGTTGTAAATGCCCTTGTAGGAGCAATTCCATCTATCATGAATGTATTGCTGGTTTGTCTTATATTCTGGCTCATCTTCAGCATCATGGGAGTAAATCTATTTGCTGGCAAATTCTATCACTGTGTCAACACCACAACTGGTGAGATGTTTGATGTCAGTGATGTCAACAATTATACTCAGTGTGAGGAACTCATAAAAAACAATCAAAGTGCCCGATGGAAAAATGTGAAAGTAAACTTTGATAATGTAGGAGCTGGATATCTTGCTCTGCTTCAAGTAGTAAGTAAATTTATATTTTTTCTTTTTGCTCTTTTTGAAGAAGTCTAGGAAAAATGAGCAAGTTAAGACTGTTAAGTAGTGGAATAATTTTTTCATAGCAATGATGTACAGCTTACACAACTCTATTGCATTGTTTCCTGCAATTTTTCTATTAATGACAGTAGAGTAACTTTCTATTCCAAGGCCAGGGAATACAGTCTCATCATGATGATAATAATGTGAAAATAATAAGTGAAAAAGGTAGAAGGATCTTTTTAGTAGTACACAATATAAACTTCAGGAATGCATTTCATGAGTCTTGCCATGATGAACAAGGCTCAGAGGTCCCTCTAATTATTAAAAAGGTCTCCTGCTTCCTTTATAAGCTCAGTTCCCTTGTAAGACAGGAGGGCAGACAGCAGCGCTTTTTTAAGCTTTTTTAAGAGGACAGACGTTCTCACTGACTGGTCTGAAGTAAGTAACTTCCTCATGCCTAAATGCCTCCCACGTAATCTGTTCCTAGGTATCATTACACAACCACAGCAACATTCTTTCACAGTCAAAATCCATTAATCTAGGCATTTTTGTCACTGTGAAATAACTTTTCTTTTGTCAACAGCCCGGTCAAGTTAGAGTGGATTTTTTTTCATTTCTATACTCATCTAAGGACCCAGTTTGTAAGTTAGATGGTAAAGATAAAAATATATCAACCTGGTATCTCTAGTGCAGATATTTTTTTACTAGGGACTTGATTTTCCAGACCTGGAAGTGGCTTTAGGGAAAGGAATTAGAAATAATGCAAGATCTGAGATTGGGGCACCCAATGTTTCATGTAACTTTGAGCTAATTCTTTCTCTATTATCGTAATACTTGTGTAAGAGGTCTGAAATCCTCTGAGAAAAGAAGGAGCTGCACATGGGAAGAATATGGATAGTTACTGATATACAGATCCTAATTGAGTATTAGATCTGATTAATCATATAACACTTTCTCTTGATGTTTTCAGATAAACAGCACTTGCTACTAAAATAAATATATTTCATTAAGAATTACATGAAACTACAAAGACATTAAACTGTGGGTATAATATGAAAATGTAAAATACTTTTATCTCAAAAAATATTCATTATTTCTAACTATCATATTCCATTAATGACTGTCAATGAGTCATTATAATATACTAAATAATTATTATGTTACTTATAATATTATCCTTGTGAAGTATTAGATGTTATTGTATTGCATGGCATATTCATTCTATTAATTACTGCTACAAAGTCTGTAAATTGTATTTCCCCTTCAAGTCCTTTTCCTATGCACTGTTGTACAGAAACATCTTTGTTCTAGGTACTAAGCATACCTTTTATTTATGCCAGAGGAATAAATTCCTTAGCTCTTTACAGGCTCCTTGGCTTAGAGTGGAGGTTCTGATAGCTCATATCTGACTGAAAACACAAGCAAGAAAGCAAGCAACTATGTTTAGATGATTGAGCTCTGTAGAATCACTTGTCTGTAACTAGACATATATCTTCACTTTATGAAAAGATGTCAGAAATGTCATGGGGATTGTTACTGCTCTGATATCACCGAGTTATCGAAGAATGATATGCTTGTCCCTTCTGTCCCAGAGCAGGTCAGTATCCCTAGCTGACCTTCATTTCCAAATTAACTACCTGGTTTAAAACGTTTTGCCTCTAAAGGCAACTTGACTCTTATGTGCTGAGTAGTAGTACTGAATGATGATTCTAATCCTCTGACTTCAGATCTCATTGCTATCCTTGCACTAGAGATTAAGGTGAACGATCTTTTTACCAACGCTTGCCACTGAAGATGTATAAGGAAAATTTCAAGTGTCTTGAAGCTGTGTCTGAATGTCATCCATGTCACCCATCCAGACAGTGTTGGTCTTTAATTACTACATCACTACTGTGGATCTTTTGTTCTTCTCTTTCTTTACTTCTTTTTGTTCTGACTTTTCATCATTTCCCTTTTCAAATATTCTGTTCCGCCCTTTACTTTTCCTGCAGAAGTTAAGGGGTCCTTGAGCATGTATAATGTCATCTCTTCAGCTGATTGTCTCCATTAACATTCTCCCTCCACTCTTCTCCTGTATTTATTGCTCTTATCAAACTCTGCTCCGCTTCTAATAATGGCTATGCAAAGTGCACCAAATGGCTGCCAATTGTCAAGTGAGACAGAATAATCTATGAAGCCTGGCTCCAAGCATACCTTCTTAGAAAATCTGTATTGCACTGCAAGATTCAGTAGGACATGAACAGTCCCAGAGTGCAAGTTTTCTGCTGTGAAAACTAGCAACTGTACCAAAGTGCCAGAGCTACTTCTGGCAAGCACAGATGCAAATACACTCCTTGGGATGGTTCCTCTCCCGAATCTCTTCAGGAGGGATGCTCTTTATCTGTTCATTTCACAGGCTTTTTAGCTCTTTTTTTATTTATTGTGAATAAACTTGGAAACCCTGTCTAATGAGCAGACACTCACACCTTCAATTAGCATGTCACACCAACCCTTTGGTGTTCCTCATTAGAACATGGTGTTCCTCATTAGATTCCATGTCCATGAAAATCACGTCCTTAGAGCAATGATGGCAGATCTTTTTTACTCTATATTCTACCTAGACAAAGACTCTATAGGAACTCAGCCCAAAGTTTTACAAAAGTTAATCACAGCTATTTCACAGTTCAGTTTTTGGTCTTCTGTAAATCTTAACCGTCAAGAACCAATGTATATTTTTGTTATGAGCAGAGTCTATTCCTTTTAGTTATGTGGGATTAAAACATTTCTAAAAATACCATGACAGTTTAGCCATAGCAAAAACATTCAGATGCATGTTGGTATCTGTCCAGAAGTTGTATTGCTAACTCCATCAATTCATGCTGTAAACCTGATAAAATTGCTGTCACTGTGAGTGATTTAGTAGATTCTACTTGAACATCTCCAGCATTAATGTCTATCTCAGTCTACCATTCTTCACCTGCAAAGTAAGCATCTGCAGCTCCAAACATATTATGCCCTTGCCGAGACCTTCAGAATCTGATTTTTAAAATTTTTTTTGAATACCTAAAAAATAATTTCTTAAAAAAACTAGTATTACTATGAAAAATATTTTATTATGCCTGTGTTATTAAACGTGGTTTATAAATGTAGATATGATTTTATTAAAAGTTAAGGTCTAATTGCTGTGACCTAGTTATTTCCCACATTATGAATTTTTATAGGGAAGATAAACAACTGTATTTTATTTCTAGGCTACTTTCAAAGGATGGATGGATATTATGTATGCTGCTGTCGATTCACGAGATGTAAGTGCAAGACTTTCAAAGATCATCTGTTGGTTATATTCTGATATAGAATACAGAATTTAAATAGCTACACATGCAATAACATTAAGAATTATAATCAGCACCAATACATATTTTTTCCAGGTATATTTAGGCTAGAGGGGAACTTTTATGTCATGAATCTTAGAATTCATAGTGGAGAAAATTAATCCCACTTCCTTTGCATTTGGACAAATAAATTTAACTTAACTAGACTTCTTTTGGAAAAGTTCATGTTAATGAAAAAAACAAAGAGGTTTTTTAACCACTTCCTTTGGTAATCATGAGTATGAATTAATTTAAGATTATATAATGTAATTATTACATATTTAATATATTAATCTTGGTTTATAATTTGTAACTGTACATTTCATTGTTTCTTTAAGGTTTAATATAATCTGTTAAATTTTCTAGGGATTAGAATTTTATCTTGGCTACAAAACTAAAACTATGTTTACCCTGTACAAAAAAGTGCAACACAGATGCCTGAACTAGGTCTATACAACGTAGGTTATACTCACATTAGTGATATCCGTCATCACACAGTGATATTTGTCTTCCAGAGTAATACATCCTGTTTCGTTAACTTCAGCATTTCTACACTCTAGCACATTGTGCAGTAGAGGTGCAGGCATTGAGATGTGGAATACAGAAGAATTGAGACAATAACAAAATCCTCCTTGGAAATTTGTCTCAATTTAATGGATTTCACAAAATATATACTGACTAGAAATTTATTGAAAGCATTTGTTCTTAGCTGGACATAAGGACACTCATGTGAGACCAAAAGAGTTTCAGGAAGACTTAGGTGACATTAAAATTGATTGATTCTGTTGCATGAAAGTATACTGAACACAATATAAAATATTTAGATTTGTGCTGTTAAAATTTTAAGTACTAATAACTGCTCTCAGTCCCACATTTCTTCTTCCTTGTATACAAGGAACTTTGTGTATATGTACATACATAAACATATCTATGTGTGCATTTACTTTAAAATTCCATATGAGCTATCACTCTGTCAGCTTCCAGTTCTCCAAATATTGATTCAAATGGACATGTTGCGTCTTTTTAATAATTGAGAGCAGTTTATAACTTTTCTAGCTGAGATAGCATATACCTATTCATAAATTATATACATTGTTTTTTACATCTAGTATTCTCATTTGTAATAAAATTTATAATATTTTGTAGGTAGAAGATCAACCTAAGTATGAGGACAACTTGTATATGTATCTTTATTTTGTCATCTTTATCATATTTGGATCATTCTTTACCTTGAACCTTTTCATTGGTGTCATTATAGACAACTTCAACCAACAAAAAAAGAAGATAAGTATTTAAAATATTTCCATACTGCTATAAATTTTTAGCTACAATGAATTAATAACTTATTTATGTAAAGCTAATAAAAATCAAAAGTTATTTCAAGTCCTTGAATAAAAATGTCTAATTTTTTATCATAATCTGTATTAAATCCGTGGATGTGATTTTGACCTTTGGATTTCAGCATTTTGACAAGCAAAGAGGGACAATCATGAGTCTATTCATAATAATTTGCAAATTGTTATGCAAGAAAGAGCTAAAATGAAGATGCAAAAAGGGAATGTGCATTATTCTTTTGACTATATATAGTATTATTTTCCATGGAAGAGTTTCTTTTTTAATTAACTTTAAAGAATTAAGATAAATTAATTTGACTTAATCTTATAAACTGTTGACACTTAATGAAGGTACAATATGGCATTGCATTCATACAGTAGATAATAGTTCTGCAAACTGATTAAACTGTGGGTTAAAAGGAAGTCCAACAGACCTCACACAAATAAGAGAAGAAAAAAAATCTCTAATTTTCTGGCACTTTTGTGAGAAATGAGATGAATTTGTTAGGCACAAATACAATCTATAATTTATCAGCAATAATAAACCAAAGGTATAAAAGGAAGAAGAATTTTTTCTGTATACATTTGACATACAAGTATATTTAAAATAATTATACTGATAATGCATATAGTTTTATTTAAAATAAATTAAACAATATAAAAATACAAATAACCACATTTAAAATATTTTGAAGCCTCACGATTCTTAGCCTTCAACTGCCAAAAAGAACTAGAACCTCAGGATCATTCTAAGTCTTTGTATGCTGTGAAAAAGCAGTTTCATGTGATTGGGTTTTATCCGATCACCAAATAAAAAGCAGCAGTACCAAACAGAATCTATGGTTAAAAAGTCAATTGTGAACTACAGAAATTTTTCCTTCTGAAGATATCCTCTACTTTCTTAAAAGAGCTATGCTTTCGTCTTCAATATCCAGTTTAACAGACAGTGACTTTGACATTGTGCTTCTACCTGACCTAGGTCATTTACTTTATACTGAATTCAGTCAGTCAGTTGCACATCTGACTGGCAGCATTTGCATCTGCAAACAAAGGCTAATTTGAGTTAGTCAAGGTTCCAGTGGTGTTCTAACTAATAATTTGTTATGGCATTATTTGGATTACTTTTCTTAAATTTATATCAAAGGGGGGTTTTGCTGTCATTAAAACCCTCAGATTAGACCCAAATACTCTCCCTTGACACAACTTGTGTCTCAAAGCTACCCCACTTTTAGACAGGGCTAGCTGTAATCCTAAAAGTCTATGTAGAATTCAGGACATGTAAGGCACCGGTCAGGTTCCTATACACTGAACATATCCTAATCAGCAAGTTATTCTTCAGTATAGTAAGAACGAATTTAGTCATGTCAGTGAGCATGAAGACACTGGAAAAACTCAACCGTCAGCCTGACAAGGCAGCAGTAAGGCTTATTTTTGTGTGTGTTAGGAATGCATATGAGCATCCACACTATAAATACCTGAAAAAATAACTTTTGTTATATAAATCAAATATAAATGTAGTATTATATTACAGGCAGACATACTGTATGTAAATGTTGTATGTGTGAACGTGATAGTAATTGGGTTTGATATTATTTCTTTACTTTGGAGGTCAGGATATATTTATGACAGAAGAACAGAAGAAATATTACAATGCAATGAAAAAACTGGGATCCAAAAAGCCACAGAAACCTATACCAAGGCCAGTGGTAAGAGTGATTTGATTTTAATACTCCTAATATTAAACACTCATTTGGGAATATGGTTTTAGCCAACAAGATAATGTATGTCTGGAAAGAAAATATTTCTTCCATTTATTTTCTTGTAAAGGTAGAATTTGTCCCTCCTTTTTTTTTAATTCAGCAGACTAGATTGTTCATGTTTCATTTAAAAACATACTCTCTGAATTATGAACTGTAGGATTTAATAAGGTTAATGCGATATATTACATAATTCCCTGCCTAGGTCCTAGAAAAGTACAGTTGATTGGATCATTTATCGGTTCTTGCTATCCACAGATAAATTTCATTTTCTGTTTTTTCTCCTTCCAGAGAATCTGTAGGAAACGGGGATGCACTGGCCCTTGCTGCTGAAGACAGAAGGGGGCAGTGGTCACCTAATGTGAAAGAGAAAGACAGATGCAGATAATCTTACAGAATAAAAAATTGCCCTAGGGAGTAAAGTATAAACTAGGATAAATTTGTCTCTAAGAGAAGAAACTACTCTGTTATTTACTGAACTCCTACAATGTTTGGAAAAAATAAAATACTTGTTGCACCTTATGCACTGAGTGGTTATAAATAGTCTTCTAAGGAGAGACATATGGCAATAAACATTTAGCTAAGTCCTAAAGGAAAACTAGGATATTGCAGTCATGGTGTGTTTGAGAAATGTAACTTCAGTGGTTCAACGATCTCAGCAAGCAGAATTAGTTTAAGGAAGAGACAGACATCTCTGGGGGTTAGTATTCTAAAACCAGCTAAGAATAAAGATAAGTAAGTAAGTTTCTATTTGGCTGGTAGTCTTGCTGAGTATCAAGATATACCACCTTTTTTACACCAATAATGTCAATTGTCAATGTTATTATTATTGCTTTGCTTCCCCTTCCCGTCCCTTCAGCCAACAGTGGTACACTTCTTGATCCACTCTAACAGGAAAAGACACCAGCTAGCATGGGTTTGGTGTATATTGAGAGATGTATTGGGAATGGGTTTTGCTCTGCACTCCTAAATCATGCAGGGACTTGCTTTCCCATTTGGCATTTGTAAAGACAAATATTTTCACAGTATAAACTGTATTCCATCTTTGTTTTTTGCAGAACAAATTCCAAGGCATGGTCTTTGATTTTGTAACCAAACAAGTATTTGACATCAGCATCATGATACTCATCTGCCTTAACATGGTCACAATGATGGTAGAAACAGATGACCAGAGTAAAGAAATGGAAACAATTTTATCCCGGATTAACCTTGTGTTCATTATCCTTTTCACTGGAGAATGTGTCCTGAAATTGATTTCACTTCGCCATTACTACTTCACTATAGGCTGGAATATTTTTGATTTTGTGGTTGTGATTCTCTCCATAGTAGGTAAGAGCAATTCCCTTTCAAGAAAGAACTAATGGAAGGAAAAAGGAACATTTGTTTCAAGAATATTATGATACTGAATGACATTTTCCATTTCCTATATGACTTGTATATTGATTAAGATCTTCATACTTTATAGCATACAATATATGAAATGTTGCATATAAGGTTTTTATCTCTCCCATTAGATTCACTGTCGTCTTCCACATCAAAAGACATAAAGGAACTATTTGGCACATTAGATTAACATGTATAAATATAAAGAGGAATGTTTAGTGGTATATACAAACTAACTACAAGTTTGCTTTCAGTGCTAAAACTGAAAAGTATGTGAAGGGGGTGAGATTTTTAATTGGTTTTGCTAACTAAGGTCTTGGTGAATATTTAGATTTCTTTCAACTAAGAGCTAATGACTCTCCAAGGTATAAATCAGTTATGTGACAAAACTCAAGTCTTAAAGAGTGATACACCTGAGAGAGACTGTGCTGATACAGTGCAGATCCTCAGGTTAAAAAAACCCACTATTTTGCAGAAATTAACCCAATATAGTCCTTCATAAAAGACAGTGGTAATAGGCGCAGCTTCAAGAACTAATTAAGACAGACAGTTCTCTTTTCAGGCTGCTTTAGGAATAGCTGAAATCTTAGACAGACAGTAGCTACTTTGCCACAATCTTCTTTCTTTTACTTATTTCCCGTCTCCGAGATAGCATTTCAACATAAGGAAGGTGCTTTCGCCTTAATAACAGCTTTCAATAAAATGTAATACTTTTATTATCTTTTGCTGTAACATAGACTCCCTATACTGATTGCTTTGGAGACAGCAATAAATAAATCTTTCTATAGGTAGTTAATGAAGAAATTTAAAATGGTGTTTTAAATATTCACTGTTTTTTCTCTAGGTATGTTCTTAGCTGAGATGATTGAGAAA
>NW_010541375.1:9647-28609 GCF_000687285.1 Phaethon lepturus | reverse complement strand
TACAGCAGGTGAGGCAGCAGGCGGGAAGCCTGCATCACCAGTGGAGACAGGGAATCTCCTGCAAAGCGCAGGGGGTTATCCGCAGAGAGAAGCAGCCATGCAGCCACATCTCCGGGGTGACAGGCAGAAGGAAATATCCATAGAAACACATCGGGGGGGTGACGAGTTTAAGCCAAGGGTATCTTTGAAAGCTGTTAGCCTGAACAAGTAGAAACATAATAAAACTAAGTCCTTCAAAGAACTTAGTGGACTCACCACAGTTTTATTTGCAAACTTTTCTATTTAACGTGTGTCACACAAGAGTTATGAGTTTTGCCTATTTAAAGAGTTACATTGTTTTAACTTTATTTTTTATATTCTAATAAAAAAATAACTTTGACTATTTGGGACATTCTGTTATTTTTGAGATTTAAAATAAAGTGCACAATTTTACTTCAAGGCTCTAGCTACCTCGCAGTGTGTCATGTTACTGCATTAAGCCATCTAACTAGACAAAGCACATGTCCGCAAAGTGCCACGTCCCGAAGTGTTCAGACTGTACTGCACACCCACAAACGTCAGCATGCTGTCTGCCTGGTGAATCACACCCAAATCTGTGCTCCTTATTACACCCTTACATGTCTGCAGTAACTCCTCTGGTGTCCCGCTACAACACGGAAACTTTTTTATAATTCTAGGGTTCTGCGTTAGATCTCAAAATCCATCTATGGTCATAAGTAAAGGTAATACAATACACTGAAGGCAATTCAGGTTCATACTGAAAAAGGTACTGCATCTGGAACGGGTCGTCAGCTGCAGACTATCTTAGCCAGAGCTGTAAATGGTATCATTTTAACATCACTTTTTGATCTAAATGGCCCGAAAACTCATCTGAAACATGACACTGACTGTTTTGCCGTGTAGTTTCAAGAAGTTTTGTCTGTAATACAGAAGCTTCTCAAGTTTGTCTTATTTTATATTCTTTTTGTAGCTAAATGACATGAACAGGAAATAAGACTCCTCAAATTACTGAGTTTGCTTCAGCTTTGCTTTCTACATTTCTCATGCAATTTTAAATATATTGCTGTTAAAGGCAGTTAGAGGCTCCTCTTCTGTCCCTAACAAAGGGATGGCACTATTGCAAACACCAGGCATACATAAAAAATAAGGGAAGGCCACAGGCTGCCCTGCAGCCCTGGGCCCGTTGGCATGACCTGACCACGATCACGCCTCAGGGCACTCAGCCCCGGCTCTCCCCAGCTGGTGCTGCAAGGGCCAGGAGATGTACTGCTGCGAGTTCCCCCTGCCCGTGGTCAAATGACCTGAAATAACGCGAGGGTTGTGTTATAGGCCATGAAAACGGTGTTTTCATGTGATGAAACTGAGGATGTGTGTGGCATGCCCCCAGCCATGATGGATGTGTCTGAGGGAAGAAGGCCAAGGTACGACAGCTTTGTTGGGCTGTTAGGAGAGGTAAACCTGGTGCTGTCTTGGCCGAAGCGCTTACCAGAAACAGTCCCATGGGCGTGCCTTCTCCCAAACCATGGCCTGAGGGACCATATACACCTGAATCGTTCTTAAACACTTCCCCAAAGGTTTTTGTCACCAACAGAGCCAGGATACTGTGGTACATGGACTCTTGACCTGAGCCAGTACGGCTCTGCTGTTGTTATGTTCTAATGCCTTGGTTCATAAAATCAGCAAAAAGAAAGAAACTTTTTGGTCTGAATTTCCAATTTTTTGATAAAGGACAGTCATGTTCTATTTCTAGTACTTGCATTCTTATAAAAGTTTTCAAACTGTGCTTTGGGGTACAGGAAATCCTCTTGTGCTCTTTTACTTGTCCTGAGTAAAGGCTAATTTTAAAGTGGGTAAAATCACATGTTCCATCCCTGCAGGGGTAGCAGTCCCCAAAACTAGAATAAAGGGGTACTAACTACCCTTCAACAGATTCCTCCGAGCTATTTGTAACTTCGCACACACCAGTTTAGCAGTTGGTGTCCTCCCCCCAGTTAGCACAGGGATGTGAAAGAAAGCAATGTATTTTACTGGTGACCGGTGGCTGGCCAAGCTCCCTGGAAAGGTGGTATAGCTGTGAAAAACACAGAGATCTCAAGAGAGTAATTAAAAGTTTGTCTTTGTTCAGGCATTCTGGCAGGTTCCTACTAGGTCACACAAATACGGGAGATTACCTTCATTTACAATTTGCTATTAATTTACATGTTTTAAGTGCTACTTATCACTGCATTTACCCATATTTTTTTATGTGATTTTAGATGTGCTCACTAAAGAAATAATCCCCACATGCAATGATAATCCTTCTAAAATGGAAAATCTTTTCCAGCCACTTAAATTTAGCATACAGGCAGATACCTATTCCAAAAAGAGAGATGTACCTTGCCTAGATTACTGATAATTAATACAGTTCTAATGTCCCTTCAGTCAATGCACAATAAGCTGAAATTTCATGGTTTGTAAACTTGTAGTCACAGCGTAGAACAAACATATAACCAATTTGTGTTTAAATGTCGCAGATAGACAGTTTTTGCCTGGCAAGCTAAAGATGTGTTTAGCTGAGGGCTGCAGGAATGATTCACACCATCAGAATGGGTGAATATGTTGATATAAGAAAAATCCAAGTGAATTACAGCATCTTCACTCCAAAATGCACTGGGAGATGCTCAATCATCTCGCTGTTCCCTCATCCTTTTCATAGTGGCATTCTGGTATGCTACTTTTATGAAAAATTATATTAATTTATCACAATGTATGCAATGTATTTGGGCCTGATATGACAAAATGTAAACTGAATTTCCAGCACTTCCTCCATTCGTGTGAATGTGCAGGATTTACTGCTTGCTTGATTTGCCATCTGGATTGGAAGCTAAGCAGACAATTATCGTAAACTAGCACCTGAAAAATCTACACTTCTCCAAACATTTTTCACAGAAAAGTCCTTTGCAAGTTTATAGTAAAAATTTACACATCAATTGACACACATTTCATAGCTGATGCTGTGAGAAATAGAAGCTGTTGCCAAGATTAAAATGCACAAAAATCAAATGTAAATGCAAAATCCTATTACATTTCTTAAAGGGAGCAAAGCAGTTATTTAAAAGAACACTTTAATATGCAGCTATAAAATTTAATATTCCGTCTGCACAGTTTATGTATATACATAAGCTAAAAATATGCATTCCTCAGAACTATTTATGCAGCTTTAATAGCGTGGAATTTTTATTTGTAAATATGTGTTTTAAAAGATGCAATTTTAACATCCTATTATTGCATTTTTCCCAAATGCTCTAGGCGTTAATGCTGTTCACCAGTTAATTCTTTTTTAAATTAAAACAATATTCAGTAGTCTCTGCGCTCCAATTTTCAAGCACAGTATCAAAACTGTCCTTAAGCCCCAGGTTAGGTTTTCCATTACCACAAGCATCTGTGTTGTATAAGCTTTGTATAAAGTTGCCAAACTCTGTGTTAGAGGTTTTTTTGTGTTTGTTTTCTTCTTTTTCATCGATAATCACACTACTCTTCTTGAGAGGATGGACATCATGGCTTTTATGGTTAGAAACTGTTGTTTACAGTTTACTTGTTTACATCACTTGTTTCTACCTATGGTTACACTTGCAGAAAAAAAAAAATCATGTTCTTTTTTTTTCTCAGCTAATGAGTTTCCTCTTCTAAGTGTTCTCTATTTCCATCAACTGCCAAGTAATCCTAGTACCTACTCAATAGTCCTGAAAATTGATGATCAGAATTGTACACATTCTTATTAATAAGGTCATTGTACAGTATTTTGCCAGAGTATTAATATTTTCCTCTCTCTGCTGGCAATTATTTGCCTACTTCACCCTCAGAGTACATTTCCCATTTTAACAGCACAAGGCACTGGTGGTTCCTAGACAGACTGTGATCAACTGACATTCACAGATCTTTATCATCTTCAGATATTTCCAGAAGACGTGCTCTCCCTAAACCTAACAGTAAAATTCCAATGTGGCTCAAATAATTTTATTTCTGTAGGTGAGAGTGCTAAGAACTTGGTAGAACTTGGTGCTCCTGTTGATTTGCATAGGGTTACCAGTTTCAAGGATCAAGCTAGAAGAAAGTCAAGGTCGTTGTATCTGAAGTATTTCTGATAAGAAGTGTAAGTTCATAAGGATATCAGGTTTGCCAGATAAGACTGAACATGTGCGCTGAATCCAGATGACCTGAGCTTCCAAATAATGTAAATGCAAGTCAAAATCAGGGTTGAATTAGGTCATCTGTTGGCAAGGGGATACAGCTGCTATTTTGAAGGCTTAAAAATCTTAAACAAGTCCCTTGGCTCTGTTTGCAACTCCATAACCTTCTACCAGGGAAAAGACATACTGCATTAATCTTGGGCAATGTTTTCCCACTTTCACACCAACCCCCCCAGCTTTTCAGCCAGCTGCTATGAGTGACGGTGCCTCTCTACCATTTCCATTACATTATAAGTTCCTCCACAATCAAGTCAGATTTAACATATAAGTTCAGTTCTTAGTGATATCTGGATGTCATCAGAAAAGCTCCCTCATGTTCATGTTGAAGAAAGCTGTTGACAAGTTTACACACCAGGCACGGTAAGACAATGTCACAGTGATAAAATCTCACCCCGTTCTAGAAAGGAATTAAGGGCAAAATACTCTTCTCCAACCTGCCACCCCTAATACCATCTCAAAGAGCAGTGCACTTCGAAAAAACTCCACAAAACCCAACCAAAAGAAAACAACCCAACATCTCAACGAATATCAGTTCACCACATCAGATTATAATGCAAGGACAGAGAAAAATGAAATAGAAACAACAGACTAATTGATTAAACCTCATTGCTTAATTTGCTGCCAGAAGGCATTCTGGTTCAATATGATGAGGCTAAAATTCAGAACCTACATTAGAATAGGAGTACCTTTATGTAAAAAGAAGATTCCCGAGATGGAAGTTATTTTTTAAATACTGGACTTCATAAAATGTGAATTAAACATCTAATAGAAATATATTTACAAGGAAACTGTATAAATTCTTAGTCTCACTCATGTCAGTGAAAACACAGCAGCATTTCACAAGTTAGGTCTGCCTCCAGTAAAATACTTTAAACTCCATTTACACAAGGGGAAAACTTGAAATCTTCCCTTATATTGTAGTAATGGCAGCTGTCAGTCTCTTTCAACACTAAATATGCTCACCTTGATATTCTCAGGAAATTTTCAATTTAGTAAGCCATCTATAAGTGACTAGTGAAAGCTAAGGCAGAAAGCATAATTAATTAAAAACACATATACTTTTAGGAAAAGAGAAGCAGCACATGTGTGTATTTCACCTAAACATAATCCATAATGTAATAATAAAATAGGGCAATTTTAAAAAGCTCTTAGTTAACATTTCAGTACTTTCGAAACAAAGAAACAGAAAATTAAATGACATGAATAGATGAATCACGATACAAAGTAAAACAGAGTTATGTGACTATTTTTCTGGATGAGTAGTCAACACTGCATTGGAATTTCTTTTAATAAATGCCACTTCACAGTAGCATGGCTCCATATGTATGTTATAACGAAGACACAACCAGCACTGTTCCCAACAGAGACACATTTGCCTCTTTCATTTAATCTCTATTTAGACAAAAAGGGAATTAATAAAAATTACAAGAAAAATTTTCTGTATCTAAGCATAAAGAACAAAGACTTGGCCACTGCTGACATCAGTTTATCGGATTTGCTGGGCTATTGATGATGCCAGAGACCCTACACCCCACTGTCAGAGAAAAAGAATGCAGGACAAGCCCTTCAGTCAGCATCACTCCTCCACACTGCACTAGTGGGGAAGGAGATGTTACACAGTACAGAGAAGCATAATGTATTCTGTTATGTATCTGTCCTAGAAGACAAAGCTCTGGGATTTCTATTAACATTTATTAAATTGTTTGTTCAAGAGGTCCCATAAAGGGTTATTCTGCAGGGAAAGCCTTATATTGGCAATGTTTCTAGCATGGTATTGTTATAACCAAATGACTAGATCTACAAAGAACTGCTGCCACATTTCAGGTCTGAAAAAAATACATTTATGTATTTACCTGCCCCCATTATGAGCCCTGGTGCAGTGTCCTTCGTGTGGACTGTTCCTGACACATAGGGATTGTCTGCCCAGCGGAGATGGAGGTGAAGGTAGCAATCAGGCTTGTGGAGGAAGAAAACCACAGGTTTAAAAAAAAACAACACAAAAACCAAACCAAACAAAATCAACCAACAAAAATCCCAAACAACTGGTAGCAGTTATGCTCCTACAATAATGAAATCCCAGTCAGAGAGCAGCTGCAGCGATGTAAGTCTTTGTAGAGAAAGAGAATGGCTGTTTCCCATGGAGCCAAAGTCAAGTTTGAAATATTAACCTTAGCTATCTAACTAACAAGAATCTCTGGTGATGTCTGCCTAATCTGCCACTGTCTCTGCAAAAATATTCCCAACCTCAAAAAAGTCAGGATGAAGTTACTGTGTAAAAAACCCTTGTGAGAGAACAATTGTTTAAACACCGCAACTAACAGCAACAAGTATTGTATGTTGTTTGGTCCCAGGTAACTCGTAAAATGATCATCAAAAATAACTGTTTCTACTGAAATGTGGGTTTTTTTTAGAAAAAAAGTAGTATGAAAAATAGCATAATGACTTTTGGACACATCTGATCATCTCTCTTTGCTAAGCAATTTACTGCTGCTTTCTCTTTGTGCAGCAGCACTCAAAGGTCATATTGCTCACAGCAAGCCAACCAGGAGCGTGACCAGGAGCAGGCTGCCTGGGAGCTGCTGCCACTGCAATCCCTCCACTCGTCTCAGACAGCTCCGGATCAGGCCCTGCAGGCTTGAAATACATAGCACCATCTTAAACTCTTCCAAAGGCAGCCAGCAGCAACAGCCCTCCATTTCTGTCACATGGAGAGGGATCAAATCTCTGGTAGAGGCAGGACTAAGAGCCTCTATTTTGCCCAGCCTGGAGCAGAGAGTCAATGAGAAAAATACAAGGTTTCCAGTAGAGCTGTGTAAATAACAAAATATTATGGATAGCTGGGACATCTAAACAAACTGAAATAACATCATTTTACAAGCAGAAAGGACATTTTTGTGCAGTTAACTGTGGTGTTTATTTCCAAGCAACTCTCAAGAGTTCCCTTTAACAGGGAGCCAAGGGTTACCTTGGTTTAAGATGAAATAAAAATATGAAAGACGGAAAGACAAAAGGTATTGGTAAGCTCTATTTGATTGATGATGTGCCCCTTACATCCAGATGCAAATGACTGTTGTCATGATTATTCTGAGCTGGGTTGTGTGGTTGACAACAAGAAAGAACGTCCTCTTTGTGTTAGAGTAAGCTCTATAATAAGAAATTCAGTGCAACAGAGAGTCATGACTACCCACTCTACAAGATGACTAGACTAACAGCTTGTGAAACCACTGCTCATGCGATGCAAGTAGATTTGCCGACTAGTTTGGCTGGTAAACTTGGTGTAAATCTCTGGGGCTGTTGGAACTACTGCACCTCCTACCATAAAAATAGTTCTTCTGCGCCTTAGAGAAAGGATAGGCTGAAAAGAACCACTTACAGGTTTGCAGTTTGTTGGTTTGCCATTCATATCAATGTCTGGAGGGTTTAGAAAATCCCAGTCACGGCCTTTGTTGTAGGTTATCAGAGTTGTAACTTTCCCATCAATTTTCTGGTTGGCCAAAAAGACTCCTTTTACACCTCTGACCTGAAGCATACAGGAGAGAGGGTTAATGACCAGCACATACACATTTTTTTTCAGCAAGGATTACACTCGATTAGCTGCTCTTTTGTGGCTCTGAACTATGTACCTTGGGTGGTTTCTATACAAGGAAAGTGAATAATATCTTATTTAAAAAAAAAAAAAAAAAAAAAAAGGAAGGCAAAAGGATTAAGAGGAAGGAGAGGATAATTACTAACTGATTTGTATTTCTAAATATATTTAAAAAGGATATACAGTTCTCTCAATGTCAGAAGTCTTATCAAATTACATGTAGTTGATACAGCAAAATAAAAAAAATATGATAGCATGGCCTTACTGTACATTATTGTTAAAATTACAGCTCTGCATATTTGCTTAAATATGGGCATCTCTAAAATGTTATTCTACAAATGATGTAAGCAATTTATAAAAGCAACCTGTCTTTTACACTGAAGTCATGTGACCAACATCATATAAACGGTAAACACATAGGTTGCAAGAGCAAAATACAATATACTATCCTTAAAAATAACACTGAATTAGGAAGCACAATTGCCTTTTGTAGGAAATAAATACATATAGACCATCTGGGGAAGAAACAGTGAGAGCTGAAATAACCTCTCAAGCACCTGAAATGCTTCCACACCCAGCCTACCTCCGCGCATTTAGCCTCCCTTCCCCTGTTTAACCTCTGTGGAAGAAGAAAAAAAAAAGTTTACAGGCTCTCTCTTCTCTTGGGCAAACACATTATTTTATTTCAAAACAATTTGTATTAGAAAATTATTACAACTCAGAGTGTCAAAGTTAGCAGCGATCATTTTTAGAAGCAACCCGACAGTAATTGCGCCTTGATATGTTTAGTTCTAGCCCTAATATTTATGTTATGTGTTAATATTGCACCCAATGGCATCAGATAAGATCTTGTATTAAATTTGAAGAGTGCTCTTGTTTCCCTTGCCATTATTTACGAGGTTTCTTGAATTTTTGAAAAATTCTTGAAAATGTGTATTAACTCATACACCATTTCCAGCATGGTACAACGCTCTAATCTGATTATGTGCTGACACTTAACAAAACTGAAGCATTCATTAGAAGTAAATGCACAAGATAGCCAGCTCTTTGCATGATCAGGAATATTTGCCCCTTGCTGATATGATTGATTCCTGGACTTACTATTTAAGTTGTATCTGAAATATTTTTTCTTTTTTTTTCCGACCACCAGCTATGAACTCCCTTTGACATTCATTTAACAGAAGTCTGCATTTAGGGTGAAAAGAAGGCATCCCCCTGTAGCAGACTACAGATTTGATACCTGTTGTTTATAGATACATGTTTTTTTCTAAGGAACTGACCCAAATCTACAGAAAATAAGAATACTCTGCTGGTTATGGTAACAACCTAGAACTTGGAAAAGAGTTACATTTAGGTAACTAAATTCTGTATAGACATATTAATACCCAGCTCTCTCATGAGTTCCTTTTTCCTTCGACACCATGCATGTGGCTTATTATCCAGGATGCTGGAAGCTCAGATCACCTCCACGTCAAACATACTATAGAATTCAACTACTTAGCAGTGCAGGTGAGAAGAGCAAGGGGAAGGAAGAAACTAGGAACCTGCTTTCTTTACTTTCAAAGCACTTTCATCTTGCTGGATCTTTATTATATTTCTATCTTCGAGAGGTGGCACAGCCATGAATACGACTGAAAAGTCTGGCAGTTCAAACATTTACTTGGGAAGGTAGACTTGGGGTTCAATTTCTGTGCCTGTCTCTCTTCCAGTGAACACAAGATTAAATATTTAAACAATAATTAGATCAGGGACTGCAGCTGAGGTTTCCCTCTTCATTCGTGGATGGCAAAAACAGTGCTACATCATGAATATTTTTGTTTCCCCTCTCTCTCTTTTTCTCTCATTCTTGTTTAATGAATATTTACTCATTCCATACAATCACTCAATGGGAGTCAGGCTAAAATTTTTCTCCATTCCCACTCCCATGTGTAACCTAACCAAGTGCTAGGGTAATCTTTCCTCTCTAGAATACCGGACATACGTGTTTAAATCTATCAGACAGAAAGGTTATGAAAAAATTTCTTCCAGTGTCTCAGTTAACTTCTCTCACCGCTGCTCTAAAAAAAAGATAAAAGCCGACCAGCACTTCAGCAGTTCTGTGTGGAATGAAAGGCATAAACCCTGCTTGAAATAATAAGTAAGTTTCAGACATCTATCTTCACAGCAAGTTCAGAAGCATGATGTTTGGAATGATGCATTAGCCTAAAAAATAATAACTAGAGTTATTAGTTAGTTAGAGGTGTGTAAAAACCGGCAGCTTTAAAACACCCATCCCCTTTGTAGCATTTTCTATTTTATTTGTCCTGTGACCTATATAAATACATGCCCGACTCTTTCTGTAAATACTGTGAATGCTGTATGTCAAATCTGCATTCTGAATTCAACTGTGATGTACTTTCTATTCCTTGACTTAGTTCCCTAATCTAAAATGGAAGATTATTATCTTTCTACCAAGAAGTGAAAAGATTCACATTAATAATAAGGTATTATGGAAAAGAAGACATTTCAACATTGTGGAGTGGTCAGCTAATCTGATGAGCTGTTCAGTTGCTAACCCAAGACAGACAAACACAAGGAAATTCAAAAGTACCTTTCCTTTGATTGTCTTTGTACTTTTGGATTAGTTCTTGGAGCACCTATTTTTCCAAAACAGTTCAGGGGTTAGAGGTTCTCCCATACTCTTAGAAAAGCACTTTGTACTTTATAAACCTATTTTCTAAACAGGTTTTCTGCTATGACTATTTATTCTGTGACACATTAATTGCTGCATTGTTACATTACTGATTTAACAGCCAAACAATATTCTATACTACTTGGTAGCAAGAAGCACTGTTCAGATGTCCCCACAAATGTTTATTAGCAGCAGTTACTGAAATAATAAAAATATAGGTATACAATAAAAGTTTGTGATTAAAATTTAAATATATATGATCTGTTTTTTGGGAAAAAAAGGGATGAAGAATGTATGCTGCAACCTGTGTAGCTCTTACACATATGAAGAGTCATTACAAGATCCAATCTAGAAGTATTACATTAGTATGCCCATTTGCAAATATGTCTATGTAAAATTTGTGACTGGTTGACATTGGCAGCACTTGATACAATTTCAAGGACATACTCCTTTTGGACAGTCACAAATTTCAAGGGCATGCTCCTTTTGGACAGTCACTTAATGCTTTACCTTTCTTTTTCTTTCCTTCTTTGAACAAGTATTTCACACACACAACATGAGAAGAAATACAGTAGAAAAAAGATAACAGTAACATTGTGAAGTTCTGAAATCATCAGTGAAACTGAATTGAGTAAATAACTCTTGTAGACAAAAGGACAGCTAGCAGCAGCATCTCTGTACAACTTATCTGAAATGACCTGCTACAGGTGACGCAGGGAGAAGAGATTGCACCAGGCTCCCTTTTAGCTTTGCATCCCACCGGAGTGACTAGGAACGAAGAGCTGCAAACTAATGCTCTCAATAAATCACCCTGTGGGAATGTGGCTGCACACAATGTATAGCTTCACTCATTAAGAAGGTTAATTTCTAAAAACGTAGAGTCTAGAAAATAATCATTGGTAATGGTACACCTTTTTGTTTTACTACAGCCATTTGGAAAGAAAAAGCTAAAGGAAAATGGAGGAGATAAGAGGGGAAAAAACTACCTTCGTTCTGCTCCCCACCCCCCCGCCAGAAGAGTCTAATTACAGCCATTTAACAGCTCTGTAAGTGTACCCTGAATTACTACAAACCTTTTCCAGAGAAGTCTGGTGCACTTATAAAGTGGTTTTTTTTTTTCAAGTAACACCAGGCAGATTAGAGAGTAACGGTGGCCAAACTGTGTCAGACCAAAGGTCCATTAGTTTAATATCCTGATAATAGCCAGTGCTACGTGCTACAAGAAAGAACAGAACCAGAGCAAATGTACACTTTATTACATTTAAATGTCGTCATCAACAGGAACAGAATTGATAACACTTTGTGCTACTCTTCCAAAACAGTCCTTTCTTTTGCCAAGTTCCCTGATTTTACAATCCAAGATAGATTTGTTTACGGGAGAGTTTGTCTCATAGCAAATGTTGTTGGCACAAGATACCTACTGAAAGCAGGTGGATTTGCTGTCCAATATTTTATTTTGTTGGTTCCTTGCTTGTCAGAGCTGACACAACCTATCATAAGGCTCACAGGATTACTATTTTAAGACCCTACTAACCTAAAAGATGTCCTGCTCTAAGTCAGGAAGTGTATCACTGAGTCACCTAGAAGAAAAAAACTGTACGTAGGGAGCTGCATAACTTCTTATTTCAATAATAAATCGTGCTGCCAGCTTCACTTTTCAATACCTTAAAAAACCCCACCTCAGCCAATTCTGGTTTTGCACATCCATGGAAGCCCATACCTAGAATCTAGGTCTTAGAGTGCACAGCACATTAGCAGAGCAAGGCGGAAATATGAAAGTAGTAACAATGCACTATCAATAAGAAAGAAATCCTAATCTTTTTACATTAAAGATAACTGTGAAAATATAGTAATGTAAAATTAATTATACTCAATCAAAATAAATTAAAAAAAAATTAAAACTCCACCCAGACTAGACACATTGGAAGAGGTAAAGACCTACCTCCAGAATATCTATCAGGACGCTCTCTTCTGGCTGCTTTGTGCTCCGGACATTCTCCAGCAGGATAGAGTAGTAAACACCTTGTGGGTCAGACTGGTACAGGTTGTACGTGTCTGTCTGGTACCACTCCTGAACAGCCACAAACACCTGGTTTTCATCTGTACTGATTATCTGTAAATCCTGGAGAAAAAATAAGATACAAAATTACTCATTTTCCCATAATTTCTATTTTACAAACAATAAGTTGGCCCGGAGAGTTGAATACAGGGAGGGGGGAATGCATCTGAAAGTTCAGTGACAGTAGTATCTCAGCATAATACTAATCGACATGCTGTATCCCACCACTCTGAGGTGGTCAGTCTCTACCTTCTGGCTGCAGGTTATCAGAGTGCAAACCAGCTTACTGAAGATCAAAAATCATGAATGTGCAAAAGCTGTGATCTGCTTTGACTTTTATGGGAAATGACTTTTGGAAAAGAAGGCAAAAAAGGAATGGAAAAACAAAGGTAAATTACTTTCCAAGATCTGGATAAGAGTCATTGAAAGGCTGAAACAACATAAACAAAGCTAATCTAAAAAACAATCCTCAGGTACCTAGAGGATTAAGAACTATTTTGTCCAGGGTAAAGCATAACATAGCACAAAGAGGATCAGATATAATTTACAGCAGTTACACATAGGAAGTAGTACATATCATGCACACAGTTCATGTATATCATAGCACATAATGCTAATTTCTCTATTTATGTAGACAGATCCACTTAAATATTCAACAGCAATAACATGCAAGTCAACATTCTGCATTCATTTCTCAAGAATTTAAGGCGTGGATATTGCAACAGCTTTCTTTTAGTTTTCCCGGCTTCCTCACTCCAAACTTCTCGGACAAAAAATGCACATCTGGGGAAAATAATTTAACACTAATATTAAACAGAAGAAATAAATCAGGAACTAGCAACACTGAACTAAGCTTAGCAAACAGAAAAAAAGGACCTGAGTTTGCAATAGGATATGGCAGCATAAAGGCAGATGTTTGGGCTACATATGAAATGATATCTAATCCCAGAGACTGAAAGCTTGTAAACTCTTTATGACCTTGGTACTTAACTGAGAAACTGTATACAGTTTTGGTCACCTTATTACTGGAAAAATAACTAATGCGATGGAGTGAATGCAAAATAAAGCTAGCAAAATGTCAAAAGAATATGAGTTTGGGGAAAATCTGCTTAAAATATATATATCAAGCAAACAGCTTTGTAGAACTATATGAGAGAAATAAAACAAATTCTACAAAAATGCAGTTAAGACTGAAGAAAATGTGAGTAACACTGAGAAACACTGAATACTTGGCAAAGCATGGGAGTCACGCGCTAGGCAATGTGCATGATGCAATTGAAGCACTTAGATTCAAAAAATGCATTAATAAAAATAAAATTAATACACTGGAAAGAGTTTTAATATGAACAAAAAATGGCCATTAAATAACTAATCATTTAGTTAAAGTATTTTTACATATCTGACACATCTCAACACAAAGGAACCTAAGTGAGTTTCTTATCAATGAAGGCTCAACGTGGTTTTCAAAGGCTTTCTTGTTGCACTGTGTACCAAAGTACATTTTTGCTTAGCATCCCATTAATAGATCCCTTTTCTCTTGTACTCAAAAATTACTCAGAAGCAGAGAGTCTGAAGGAACTTTAATTCTTGCTATCCGAGTACAAAATAGTAGCTGTTCTGACAGAAATGCCAGCAAAACACAGCAATTGATCCCAACAGGTTCTTTAAGAAGCCTCTTACATGTACAGAACGCTTCACCTCCTGCCTTAAGTATATAGCTGGGTAGCCCACATTACAACACATCTAATAGTGAATTCACTTTTTTATTTGGCAGTGTGAGAAAAGCTCCCATGATTACCCATTAAGGATGGAAGTGGAGCAAGCAGTGAAGCAAGGAGTAAAGAAAGAGTTCTTTTTTTCACATGAAAACCTTTAGAAAACTCTTACTCTCCTGTGATGCCAGGAGCTTTCAGCAAAATGATCATCTACGTTATTATAATAAAATATTTATGCAGTGCCATACACAAACACAACACTCCAGTGAATGTAGGTAAGGCGCTTCCCTTGCCCCAGGCACTGGTGGGGTGGCAGTGGTTGTACGGGTGGCCTGTGGTGGCAGAGGCAAGGGCTAGGACGATGGGCCCAGTTTTGGTTCTCCTGTCTCAGGGTGGGGTAGGAGCTGCTGACCCAGCAGAAGCAGCACACAAAGAGCCAGAAAGTGTGGTGCAGAAGGACAGGAGTATTAATTTTGGGCAGACTGGAGGGATCTGGTGAAAGAAAGAGGGCTTGGACTGGAGAAGCTTACTGCAACAAATGAAAGTTGACTTTTCTATTGGCAGCGACTGTTACCAAGAAAGAGGTTTGTACACTCAGGCTGCTGGATGCCAATTTTTTCTGAGGCAAGAACTTAACAGGCCCTGGTTTTAGCAAGTGAAATTGCCCTTTCACTGCCTTGAACTTTGTTCCTTCCATTCAGAATTTACACTTTCAGATCTCCAGTTCAGCCTTACCACTATTTTCCTTTCACAGTGATTTTTTTTCCCCTCAAGAAGCAAACCAGTCCTTCAGTTATAGTATCTTGCAATAATCCTGCACAACACTTTCTGCCCAGTCGTGGTATAATCCTCTGGGGAAATCAATTGATAAAGTAAGGAAAACTGCAAATTTCATGCCCGATTCTTAAATTTATCTTTTAACATCTTGGATTACACAGACTGCTGAAAATCTAGCTAAAACAAAGCTAAACTGTCATGTCTGTTGTATCTTTAGTCTAGACTATTTTATAATAGTCTCTTGTACTCTTCCTGCCCTGGAAAGCTGTATTTAAAAAGAGGAAGAAGGAACTGATTGACAAATACAGACGCTCGGTCTTCTGTGTGCCCAGTCCAAGCCTTCAGCCCAGCTACCCACTGCTCAACAGATGACAAGCGCATAAAGATGGGATGTCAGCTATTACCAGGCAGAACTTACTGTCACTAAAGTGTTAACTAGCAAGGACACCTGAGAAAGACGAAATATCTTGATTGAGGGAATGCAAGTTTTTTATTTCTTTATCTAATTCATGGCCAGAGATACTACCTTAGCCTGTAATCTCATCAGATCCTATAAGTAAAGCATTTAGTCTTTGATTATTTGATGCTTGGACTACTGCAATTGCCTTCTGGCTGGACGTCCTGCTTTCTCTCTCTGTATTCTGCAGGCTACTCAAAATCCCGCTGATCATCTAATTTTTCTGTGATTATGCTATTCACACATGTTTTATTCAAGTTCATTTATAAAGATCTTCTTTACTGATGTTAAAGATCTTCAGGATTTGGAACACTCGTTATTGTCACTACCCATATTTTTTTTATCTCCATGCTGGTTTTTTTTGTATACATTCAGTATTTAAGCTCTTTGCTTTCCTTTCATTTTCATGCTCAAACGAGAGAGTCTGTGCACTTCAGGTGTCCCAAGGCACAATCTTATTCCAGATTTGCCGTAGCAACCATGTTGTTTCCTCTGTGGGGTGCCCATTCCCCCACGGATACCCTTTCTCTCATTGCTACTTCTTTATTTTTGCTCTGTCCAGTCTGCCATGCTGCACTGTTTCATGTCTTGCTGACCCAAGCATACGTGCTCTTGCCATTCTCACTTCTTTCTGTCTCATTTGTTTTTGCAAAGCTCACCAGTGGCAATTTATATCAGCAATAAACTGTGCTTCCCAAATACTGGCATTCTCCATTTACTTTATCTCATCTTCTTAGGTTGTAAGCTTTTGTACAGTTCTGAGGTGTAGGTGTATTGTCCAAAACTCCTTTTTTTAACCTCCAAAACCCCATGAGATTTCTTTCTGTTTGCTAAGGTGCTTCTTGTGCACTATATTCTGTGAATTCTTTGTCACAATCTTTCCTTTGTCCTCTCTTTACTGGGTAACGTTATACCACACTAAGCACAGATGTCTGTCTGTTCATCACAAAAAACCTGTGGAACTACTCATAGGTGCAAGACAGTGGACCAAACCAGGGCCAGGGATAGGTCTGCCTATAGGTGCAACCAAAGAAGCCTACAAAGTGCTCTAAAATCCACCATGCAATCAAGCCCAAGGGGTCATTTCTCTATGGGTGGATGAGAGTAGACAGAAAACAGCCTTCAAATAATGTAAACAGTCACCCCAAGGGAAAAGGAATGAAATTCTAAGTCTACATAGACTTAAATACTGGTACAAATTGCAGCAAAGGAGATGTAGGTTAGACATCAGAACATCCTTCTATAGTAGGGCCTGGTCATACACACTGAGGATAAAATGCTTAGGGAGGTAAAGCAGCCTTCATCCTCAGGAGCTGTTAAGAGATTAGACAAATATTTATCAGGACTATGTAGGCAGATAACCATGATTTGGAAAAGAATCTCTCAAGATCCTTCCCATGTCTATTGTCTATGATCCTGTGAAAACAGGGGAAAATAAAAACACACCTTATTGAGATTACTTGAAATGTTACACAGAGAAATAGAAATATCATTAAAGATACAGGATTATTAGTAATTTAAGAGCTATAATTTCTTAACTATGTTAAAAAAGTAAACAATATCCAAACAAACATGAATTTCAACATGATCATGGAATTAAAATTCAGGGTAGCTGTTGAATCAGAATTACTTTTCTACAAAAATGCTAAATGAATCCTGCAAGGGATAAAAGAAAAAGTATTAAAAACTGGTATGATTAAACAAGGCATCCAGTGACAGGTCATACCACTCCTGCTCTCTCAGGGACTTGCAAGCTGCTGTGTTTGTACCGTACATCAGCAGCAGAGAACAGAATTGTTCAAGTAAACACAAGGACAGTTTCAAAGTGATATTAGAAATAATTAGACATGTATAGAAGGTCAAATTCTGTCAAAAGATGAGCACCACTTCAAAGAAACTTCGTATAACATGGAGAGAGCTGGTCTGTTAAACAAAATAAATGAGTCTGGGGGTGTGCCTGTGACATTGAAAGAACTGTGCATGTTCAGCCATGCAATGGAGAGCAAGCACCCAAGAACTCCTCCAGCAAGTGCAGAGTAACGATCAAATATTAGTTCTTAAAAACATCCACACTGCTTGGAATAATTTTTTTGCTTTTAACACAGAGATACCAACATGATCAGTCTAACGTTTTTCCAAAACTATCTGTTTTTCATGAAGATGGTCTGTTTTCACAGGCGGCTGAATGAACACCAAATCAAAAATCAGTCAAGAAGCCAAAAAGCATTAAACAAATGGAAGAGTTGACTTCTTGGGGAGCTGAGGATAGGAAGGGGGAAGGAAAGAGGCTTAGAGGAAAAAGGAAGAGAAAGGCATTGTTTTCACTGTATACACCCCCATACCATCAATATTTAGTAACTTGACAGCCTGTAAGTCTGCTAATATTTTATAGAATTTTATATTCAAGAAATGCTCAATATGGTTCACTATATTACTAACTGTGATAAGATACTGTATGACACAAATAAATACAATTACACCCTGAAGAGAGAAGAATATGAAAGGTGGCAAGGATCATACAGCAAGCCAATGCTCCTGTGTGTAGTAAAATGTGCTGATGACACAGGAAATATCATTAAGTAAAAACATTGTAGGCAAGGTTCAGTATAGCCGGTGTAATGCTACACAGGCAGGACTGCAGCACTTCAGTCAATAAGGCAAATAAAAAAGAACCGCAAAGTTCCTGTTTTTCAAATCTTACAATTTTCAGTCCAGTGTCAGAATTTTGCCCCTCTGCAATCTTTAGTGCTGTGGTTGGGCAATACGTTAACCCGAAGCAATAAATTAAACAGAGAATCACAAGGATAAACGTATCGGAAGCGCAACAGATGTAAGCACTCAAAGCTGCGTAGTCGGGGCCTCGACCTGCAGTTGCACCGCACATTTATACCCCTGTAATCTCTTAAGTACAATCAAGGTAACTGGATGGCACATATCCCAAAGATAATCTCCCTAATCTTCCTTGCCTGGCCGAGTAAAACGGTGCAAGGAGACAAATCAATAATAAGTTACACTGTGAAGAAAAGAACAGTTCTTTGAATCCACCTCGGATGGATTTGTACGGGGGGAGCCAGACAGCTGCTACAGCTCAGGTTCACCGGCTGGTGCTGTGACACCGCCTGGGAAAGGAATACTTCTGCTGCATGGAACACCACTGCTACCTGTATTTCTATTTTGTTTCCCTTATTCTTTGTTCAACAGCCACTCCAGTGGACTTTCAGAGGATGGAGAAGTAGTCCTGCTGCAGCTGCAAACTGCTCTTCTGCCTCGCACAGAGGAACGACCTCAGCCTAAGCCTCCCCAAGTGATGGACAGCAGCGGTGGCGAAGACGCTACCCAAGCAGAGAAACAATTCTTGGGAGACTAAAAGCCTTCCTAAATGAGCTCTCATAGACTCAGTATTTTGTAATCCAACCATCAATGCAGCCCGAGCCTCAAGAGAACTTTGTCTGTGGACAAAAGGGCTGC
>NW_010541375.1:0-9616 GCF_000687285.1 Phaethon lepturus | reverse complement strand
CCTGCTGTTAATGAATGGACCCATTTAATGAATCCTTGAAAAAGTTATGGTAAGAGGGAGCTTGACAGAGAAGGGAATACATGATTCAAAAGATTGATGGCTATTGAGGGAGAAAGAGTAAAACTGCTCAAAATATTTTACTCTTTATAGTGTTATATCTATTATTGGATGATACAGACAAGTTTGGAAGAAAACTTGCAGATAAAAGAGCGATGTATATCTCAGACCGAGGCAAGGAAGAGGTGGAGCGGTTTCGAGCCCCTCAGAAGGACACTAGAGAGGGATAAACAAATGAAAAGATTCTGTGTAGCTGATAAAAGGCTTGCATAGGAGATTCATATTACAATGAATACATTAAATACTGTAATTTATTTCTAAGACAATAGGATTTTTTCTTCTTTTATTTTTATTTTCCTCCCCATACTCTCTTTTATCTTGGTCACCGGAAAAATTTTATGTATTGCCTATTTCACAAGATTGAGAAGACATACAGAGATCAAAATAGATGAAAGAAGCTTTTTCCACACCATATCTTTTCAGAACTAAACTTTCTGGATTGCAGTAGGATATAACAGCCAACAGGGCTCTAACATTATTAAGATTTTGTAGCTGGCATGAACAAATGCATAATCAATGAATGCCTTGTGTCAGTTCATAAAAGGAGATCATTGTCAATGGAGTTTATTTACCAGAAGTAGGAAAGGAACTCAGAATAATTAAATTCTTCCAAATTGCAACAGTAAAACTATCATGATTTGTAGCAGATTCCTTGGTTTGGCCAGCAATTTTGTTAAGAACTTTTTTTGCTTAAACTCCCAGAATGATCTGGTTCCCAGTTTTATTTAGTCACATTAGAGCATGACTCAAAATCCCAAATAAGGACCAGAACCCAATGTACTCCTTCTCCACACCACACTTCTCTAGGCAAGGGCAATCAGAGCTTGCAGGAACCTCTGTGCAGTACAAGTGTGATGACTCTCCAGATGGGCTGCAGCCTCGGCTGCTCCTGGCTGAGAACAGCCCCACCACTGGATCCCCCTGGATCTCACTAGATCTCCCTGGAACACACCTGCATGCCTAGCCAGCCATCTCACAACACAAATGCAATCCTGCTGCTCTTGGCTTGATTTTGGTATTCATTTCATATGACTTATTCACTCCTGATCTAGCTTTAGCAGCACAGAACAAGCCATCTTGGTAAAATGGAATATAATATAAAAGCCAATTCAGTTTTAAAACAAGTGCTCCAAATTTCCTCTTCTGTTTTGGGAGCATACAGGCAGCCTTTAATATGGTCTCACCAACCTTTGCTATCACTCTGCCTGGCAGCAGCCAGCATTGGATTCCTGTCAAACGCAGGAGACAGCTGTGTGATTCAATGTAGTGTCAGTTTGAAACACACTACTGAAAAAAAACAGCCTCTCAACAGCAGGCAAAAAAGCTAAAAAAAGAAAAAAAAGTCTGAATTCTGTTCATTAGATGGCCCCCCCAACGGCTCTGCTCTCTGTACATACACGGAGCTATGATGTGTTACAAAGAGGTAATCTAAGTGGCACTGTGGAGCTGGAGTCTAGAAACGTAGCACATGTAAAGCTTGTCTGGAAGCTGCTTTTAGCAGCCTTTGATCCACAAGTAAGGAGGTCTTGAGATATGTTCAAAGACAAACATTGACCCTTTTCTAGGTTTCTTTTCGGAGGTACATTTGGACAAATACAGACACAAATGTAAACACAAACAATATAAAACAATTGAAAGATTTTTTTGCAGATTTTCAACCTCTTCATATCAAAAGGAAAATGAGACTTCAATAACATTTTGTAATTACTGAGTCTGAAAATGTTCATCCTATCTCCATATATAAAATCTCCATGGAACGCATCTGTGCTGCAAAAGAATAGCATCTGAAGAGCCCAGCACTATTACCTGAGGCTGGAGCGTGGTTTTCCAGCACAGCTCTCCTAATGTTGTTAGACACATCCTTGACCAGCCCATAGTATCTTCTGACTCGGCTACAGTTTTTCTTCCCTGTACACAGTCACTGCTCAAAAACTCTATGAAGCATGTTATAGGGACGACTTGGAAAGAGATTTTTTTGAAGCCTCATTAAATTCTTTTGAGAAAAATGAAATCTAGACTATTTCAGATGCAATTCATCTCCTGGTTAGGCAGAATCTAATACTTAAAAAACTCTGAAACTCAGTTTTTTTCAAAAGTTATTGTTTCTATCAAAACTTAAAAACAAATTATTTGTAAATTCTTTCATTCTGTTTATCTCCTACCACCATAAAAGTAACAATTCCACAGTCATGTGTTCTAGATGTACTCTTAATGTGCCGGTGTCTTTGCTGATATCCTGCTTCTTTGCAAAATTTTATCAGTAATTTGTTCACAGGAATCTTTTCCTTTCTGTTCAAACTGGATTGGAAGATACATTTCTACTGCACTCTGATGATTCTCACTGAAATATGGTGTGATGAAAAATTTCAGAGCTGTGTTCTTATTTACTTCAGTATCTAAAATTTCTGCTGTAATGTGAAGGTACCAAATCACTTGAAAAAAATGTGTGATTTACAGAAGGTTAAAATTTCTCACATTCACCACTGTGGAACCCATCCAACCAATGGATGTCTGGCTTCCAGGCCCTCTTAGTGAAATTTTCAGCTCTGTTGTGCGCAGATACCCAAGAAACTTCTCTTGAAGGCATCATCAAAATGCTAAAGAGATATAGTTTATTTTGTTCCACTTATCGGGTACTGTCTGAACTAGGGAGAACACAAAAACATCTTTTTCCAAATGATACAGTCATCCTGTTCCTAGCTTGCTGTTGACTCTATCCAAAATGAAACCATTAACTTCTAATTTATTTATTCAGTCAAGCCTGGAGTTAATCTGCTTAGCCAGAAAAAAAAAGAGACAAATAAACAAAACCCATTTTTTCCAATACAAAGAATTCAGCATGCAGCACTATTTCAAACAAACGGGACTACATATGACAGAAATACTAGTGAGTTATGACTGACATTTTTTGAGTATGTCAGAAATGCATTCAGTAAGAGCATATGTCCAGAAAACTACACACCCTTTGCAGATTAATGGATTTTAAGGTTAAAAGTGATGATGGATCCCTTAGTTCGCTCTCTGCTGTCTTTCCAACCAGAGAATTTCCAACAATTATTTCTGCATATTTTATAAGATGCAGGGGGAGCAAATAACTTCTATATGGTTAGAGAAAATCTCCCAGAAAGGCACTCATTTATGATTTGAAAGCTTCAAAACCTATAATATCTGTCACATTCTTTGGAAATTTTTCAAATACATAATCACCAACACCATTAAGAAGTTGAGCTCAGTTTCTAATTTGAATGCATCTGGATTCAGCTCTCAGCTACGGTAGTCTTTCTCTACTAAAGCGCTTTTAAGACTCTGTATTTTCTCCCCAGAAGAAGAAATGCAAATGCTTCGCTACAGTCAAGTTGCCTCTCGATCTGACTTTTTGAAAAACAAATTATACTTTTTCCAGGGTTATTTTTCAATAACATTGCTGCACTGATCTTGTTTATAGTGCAGTCCCGCAAACACAGCACAGGTCACAGTGGACTTCAGAACAGTAGTAGAAATAAATGACTGGGGGGGACTTCTTAAACTGGTTTTGCTGCCAAGGAAGGCTCCATGGAACCAATATCTGGGTCACCCACTGTGTGGCATGTCTCCAGCCCTCCCATAACATTCGCTGCTCTTCACAACTGATGCAAGCTCACCTATTACAAACGTGGATGCCTGTAAGAAAATAGTCTCATATAGTTCTTCAGTTCTGACAATCTCCACCCATTTATTGAGATGTGTCAGATAGCTAGATCTGAACCCAAATAACATGCCTTTTTTTAATGTAGTGTACTGCAGTATTGATATTTAAATCAGAGGTACATGTCATTAAGGAGGTATAGTACTTATCAACTTTTTTTAAAAAAATCACTTTCCTGAATGCTTTAGTAATTATCCACACATGTAATATGAACTACCCTCTACAATCATAACACTTTGTGCAACTCTTAAAAATTTGAGTTAGTAAGTCCAACTTCTACATGATGGCAGTATCAGGATGGACAAACAGTGCTGCATTGGCCAAACGCAGCTGATTACTGGGAGAAGGAAACTGCAACAGAAAGGTACAGATTCCTGCAGAGGCCATCCAGAAGCAGAAGAAAGAAATGCCCAGGCCTCTCTTACAAGATTTCTGCCATTCCATTTCCCAACAGACATCATCTTCCCACACAAGTTAGCATAGTCAACACTTGCACTGATGTGCTGACACTTGTTTAGGAAATTTGCTGTGGGCAAAACATTTGCAATTTGGCCATCTTTATGTGATTTAGTTTATTGCCAGCTAACATATACTTTTAATTACTGACCTGGATATTTGAAAAAATACCATAAATAATTAAATATTTAGGGAAACAGCCTTCTTCCCCCTTCTGCAGGATCAGCTTAATCAACCTCTTCTCCCTGCTTCCTACTCTGAAGTCCCTTGTTTCCACCTTGTTTTAATTTGGTTCTTCCCAAGTACTTGAGTGAGGCAACAGGCTGTGCAGGAGGTTGGTGTCATCTGCAGAAAGGTTTCTTTCTGTTGCTCCTTGCTTTTTCTTTGCTTTCCTGCATTGCCCCTCACTTGTTTTCTTCTGTCACAGAGTAGGTCATCCATGGGCTGCAGTTCCTTAAGGGTGTTCCTGCCGCAATGGGAGCTGCTCAAAGGCTGCAGTCCCTCAGGATGTGCACATCTGGCATGTTTTAACATTTAGAACCAGATACTCTCCTGTTGTTTTCCTAATTACACATTGCCCCAAGAAAGCATAAAGCTACATTGAAGGCCTTAAAATCACTGAAATAATTATATGGAAGGGTTGATGTATTTACCTGTCCTTGGCTATACACTTCTTGTCAAAATAGATAAATAAATAAATATTTACATGGTGCTACTGGAAGTATATCCCAAATAATATCTGAGGATTTGATTTGAGGGTTTTGTTAATATGTTATATATTTAAAACCAGAAGACTACACACCAACACTTAGATTTAAAAAAAAAAAAAAAAGAAAAAACATTAACTACATTCTTTGTTTTAGAACAATAACAACAAAAGAAGGAAATACGTTGTACTCCACTGTCTCATTAGATGAGCAATGAATTAAACCTCTGCATTTCAAGACATGCAAAAATAACGTATCTTAGTTCACTACTAAGTAAGTGATAGAATCACACAGAATCACATGAAAAGGCAAGAACCTCAGGAGGTCTTCAGACCGACCTCCTGCTGGGAGCAGGGTGAGTTGTGAGGCCAGACCAGGTTACTTGGGGCTTTATCCAGCCAGGTCTTTAAAACCTCCAAGTCATTTTTCTTCAGGATTGTAGAAGCTTTCTAACTATATATAAAGTTATGAAACACATCAAATGCAGCACAAAAATTCAATCGCATCACTTAGACCACATGTAAATATCTGTCTGTGCTTTATTGATAATTTACTATGCAAATATAGAAACCCTGTCACTATGAAAATATGCTAGACTGAAGGAACCTCTCAACAAGCCTTGCCATTTTGTTAAGTAATTAAAGTTCTTATTGGGATTCTTTAATGCAATAGAGCACCATCAACTGGTAAAATTCTCTTATTTCTTATTCTTGTCTATACCAGAAAGCACCATGTGGAATTAAACTGTAATTGATTCTTGAAAGGACACTCGCTCAATATTATTACATTGTTATTGGTATAGCGCTGCTTTGTGGAAGCAAAACTCAAAAACTATTGCGGTAACTGATGACAAACAAGCTATTGTATGTTCTTCCCCTCTATGGTTTATGAGTTACTATATTCCTAGAACAAAAACAGTAGGGTAAGAATATATCACAAATAGGATTCAGAAATCTTTGCAAGGAGAAATTATTATATCAGAATAATGAGGTTAAAAAAGAAAAGAACAAAGCTAGTGTACGTAGAAAGAGAAGAAGAAAAAGGTATAAATAGAAATGAAAATGTTTCTACTTACTTTTGGCAATGCATATTTTGGCAACTTCATCTGTACAAATCCATTGCGACGGTAAGACACATAATACTTGGTCCGATTTGCTGATGTTGTCTATACAAAGGAAAAACAGAACTTTGTAATAGTTTATGTTAAATCTAAAGTCTCTGCGATAGAAGACTTGTTTTTTTAACCTGCAACTGAAATACATAGCTATTACTTCTACTGCACGTGATTAATTTGCACAGCATACTCCTAAAAGAATAAATAAAAAATTCTAAGAAAATAGATTCCAAAGAGATTCAAACTCTTAGGCTCTCTCTCTGCCTCTTTAAAAAAAAAAATTATTTACTTTCTTTTGCCATTTCAGCTGTTATGGGTGATACCTGAGACCTCAGCATCTCACTGTCCCCAGTCCTTATTGATATCTCCTTTCATAGAAATCCAGGCTGCAGCACCCTCCAGGTAAGAGGTAGGGAGGAGGTACGCTGGCCATGAACACCAGGTGCCTCAAGGGCAAGTGGTACTCCAACAGCGTTATTCAAAGCAGAGCAATAAAAGCTAAATAAATCATACTAACATTATGTAAAATATTAGCTATATTTGACTAATATTTTCTATACAGGATAAAACATTTCCCAGTGTAAGGTGTTGACATGCCACATGGAGGACAATGATGCAATTCTGAATCCATCAGTTGGTCACTTTGAAAGCAAGCAGTAAGTCCTGAAGACACAATTATATGCTCAAACAGAGAGATTAAACATGTATTTCAACTGCTTGCATGTGTGGAACTGAGGACAGATTAGTTTTTAGGTAAAATACTTGGGAGTTTATGAAGATTTTCACCAAAGAAAGCCAAGAGAAACACTCATTGAAGGAGCACCAATTTACGACTACTACCCGTTAGCCCCTTTCTCCTCTTCGTAATAGCAAATGCACTGGTCATTTAAGACTTTTACCTTATTCACACCAAAAAAAAAAAAAAAACCCCACACCCAAAAAAACCATGAACATTGTTCCAAAATACCAAAAGGAAGATTCTAAATAACCAAATAACCATCTATGAAAATACTCAACTAAGAGCCTCCCTAGGTTTTTCTAGTCAGAAACGTAACGCCAAAATCTGTGCTGGTATATAAATCGGCACATTTCCAACTAAGCCTCTTGAGCACCATCAGATTAGATTAGCAAAGGTTTTAGCCTTCAGTAAATAATATTTCACATTTTTTCTTTTCTTTTTCCCCTTCAGAAGATCAGCTAGGTAATGGCTGTTCAGTCATTTTCACTAAGTTTATAGGGTGGCTGCTTTACAGGAGTGGACTGGTCAAAAAAGAAAACAGAAGTTAAATCGAATGTACAAAATTTTTCTCTGTCTGTCCATGACAAATCAGATTGTGGAACAGAAACACAGACTCATCTTCTTTCTTTGACCTAGAAAACCCATTTAAAATCCTACCATAATCTCACTGTTTCCCTCCTCAACTTTTGTGTTTAAAAAGGGAACCTGATTTGGAAAACAGACTGTGCTGAAGCATGAAAACTTGGCTTGGTAAAAATATATTTGACACATGACAGCAAGTCCACTTGCCTGAATATTTTAAAGATATCAAGGTATTTAATATTATAATAATTTTCACTCTTTTTTAAAATCAATTTCCTTTTTTGTGGTAGAAAGAATGTGATGCCCTTTAGGAATGTGATTTGTTAAATGATGGATTAAACCAAAAACCTCGCCATTTATTTAATTAGTGTTAAATAGCAGTCTTATCCATCTTTTCATAGCCTTCTTGTTCATTTTGCATTTATTTTATGTCACTCATTTTAAATGACTGAAAATGATACAAGGCAGCAGAGAATCAGCGTTGAAGCAGCTAATCATGTCAAGCCTCACTTATGTTAAAGGCTGGTCTGTGCTTAAACACAGTGTTGAAACTTTAATCCTCCTACTAAAATCACCTCTGAAACTGTCTGAATGTCAGTGCAAACTGGATAAGAAAGGAGTGTTAGAAAGTTCCTGATCTTTGTGGATATAGACCTACTAAAAAAATGGGGTTGAGATCTTCCTCTAAAATCATAAAAGTCTCAGATTTGAGCCAGGATTACAAGTGGAGACCTGGAGACCTGCAAAGCTCTGATTCACAGCTGCACAGCTGAGGGGATGAGAGTGATGCCAGGCTCAATAAGACAGTCTCAAACTCTCCTCTCTTTTTGCACAGATGATTCTGTCCCAACTTCTTCCTGATAGATATTGCTGTGATATTAAGGAGTCTCTGGTCTGATCCTAACTGATAAAGCAATATTTTAACTTATATAGCAATATTTTAGTCTAGTGATAAAAGAATTTCCATGTGGTTTCAAAAGTATGCTGTTTCTCTGATGTGCAGCTACTGCATGGTTTCAATGGAACACTTGTGTCCTGCATCACACCTCAGGGGTGGCTGCACATCAGATGTGACTGTAGGATCCCAGAGTCATCTTCTATCCTCCAGTAAAATAGATATGGCTAACTGTAATCCAATTTATCAAAAGGATAGATTTATATTACATACTGTGATTTACTGCAGATAAGTCTGAAAGGAAAAGACTAGAGATGTTTCCCCCTCACGTGGAATATATGCACATCTCTTCTACTGGCACTGACATGTCTCAAATCTACAGAAACTACGTTACCAATGGCACCATCTCACTATTAGCAACCGTCCATTACATTACGTGTACATTTCCAGGTTGCATTTCCATTGCATGTCTGCCCATGCCTGGCATGAGATAGGGCAACAACAGCTCCATATGCAATTATACAAGACGTTTGGCAAAACAAAATGCTTGAAGAGGAAGCAGCCTGTGTTTTGCTGAGCACAGCAGTCTAGAAGTTCACATAGTGTGAAGCACTTCTCACTATCTGCACACTGTAAAATGGATTTTAGAGTGTACCTGGGAGGAGCCAGGTATACCTTTGAACAAAGTGCCAGGAGTACTAGACCTGCTTTACCTCAAAAATACTTTTCCAAATCCATTTTGCTGTTTTTTTTGTGGTGCTAAATGCTCTAAGCCACGCTGGCCTTTGAAACTGCTGTGCCAAACAAGAGGGCGCATATTTTGTCTCTATCAATGTACAGATCCTTTTGGAGGAAACAGCCACAACGGGGGAAAGCTGCAAAGAAGCCCATCTGATGTACATCAAGGCAGCAATGGGGAGAGCTATCCATCACCACAATATTGCTTTCCTACAAGAGTCAATAAACAAGCCTTTGCAACAAACGAGTCATATCAAAGTAAGGGAAAAATAATAGCCAACCACTGAGGAAAGTAAAAGCAACTTCCCTAGAAAAATCTAAAAAAAACAGGTAGGACATAACCTTTCTTTCAGAAGTTCGTAGCTCTGACAGATTCCAATCACAACCAGTCTCAAGCAAATTTTCAACTGTGCCTGAGCCGTACATGGTGCCATGAGGCTGATGGAGTCCCAGCCCATGTTTCTGCGTGCAGGTCTTGTAGTTTGGGAATGAAATAACCCCAGTGTAATTTGGACAATCACAAGTTATTCCAAGCTTCCCAGCTATAGCTGTTTCACCCTCTTGCTTCCTAAGCACAGTTCTA
>NW_010541374.1:1326-4038 GCF_000687285.1 Phaethon lepturus | reverse complement strand
CACGGGACAGTCCTTTGCTGGCCGGGGGCCCTAACGGCTCCTTCCGCATGCTCCTCCCTGTGAAATGTCACTCCTTCACACCACAACGCAGTCAAGGATCCCGTGTCCTTATCTTGACATTAAAGAAATAGATTTAATTGTCAGTCCTCTTAAACAAGCGTTTAATTCTGTTCTGTGGGGACTAAAGACACTCTTAAATAATTGAGTGGCTAAGAGATTGGTTATTTCTGTTTTCATTGCCCATATTGATTTAAGTGTAGTTAATCCTTTCAAATACCCATGTCACACAGGGCCTGATGGCTCTCTTTAGGGCAATATTGTTCCTCTGGCTAGATTATTTGACATCAAGCATTGTAATGTCACAATAAATCCTTCACGTGGACTGTTCTTTTCAAAGAGAAGTACCAGATGGGGACTTTGCCTCTTACATTAAACTCTTGGTTTTACTAGTCAGAAGTTGGGCTTGTGAATAATTTTCATTAAATTTTCTTTTGTGCCTCATAAAAGCTACCTCTGCAGCAGTGACATTAAATAATCAGAAGCCCAATTAAACAGGCATGTGGACATAAAACAAACCAAGGTGTTCCCCTCACTGCAAATTAAATATAGTTGTGTGTAAAATAACCTCATTTGGGATATAACCCAATACAGAGCTTGTGGAATGGATTTTACAGACAGAAGTGCGGATGGCTGAAGCCAAGAACAAACAGACAGGTTTTACAAGTCATTGCAACTTTTCTTACTTCTAGTTAAGTCCTAAATCTGTCTGTCTACCTTGAGCTCTATCCAATTAGTTGAGAGATACTCCATTTGTTACTTACAAATGGATCCAAATGGACCCAATAAATACACGTTCTCTGAAACTTCCCTTGGTTGATGCAGTCATCTTTGTTTCCTCCTTTACTGTGCTTTCCATCACCACAGAGCCTTTAGAATAACTCTGGCATTAGCTGACAGAGGAAAAGAGAAAAGCGTAGTAACGTATGAATTTCCCTTGAAGCAGAAGATCTCACACCTTTGCCCATGTTGTTCACATGGGTGTTTGTTCTATGAAAGACTTTTTAACTTTTTTTGCTTTGCTTGTCTGGTCTCCCCTTTGGTATTAATTGTATTGCCTCTCTTCCTTTTTTGGTTTAGACTTATTCTGGGAATACTTAATGGTCAACTGGTAAAGAGACTGCACATTACCTCTTTGACTCTGTCTCCAGAGAGTTTACTGTCTAGAACCAGAAAGTAATAGCAGGAATCACAGACTCACACAACACTGAGGTTAGAAGGCACGTCTGGAGATCATCTAGTCCAACCCCTCTGCTCAAGCAAGATCAGATAGAGCAGGTTGTCCAGGACTGTGTCTAATTGGGTTTTGATTATCTCCAAGGATGGAGACTGCAACTTCTCTGGGCAGCCCACTGAAAGTGGGCTCTGAAAGTTTGTTGACAGTCTGTATGCTTCCAGCATAATTTGCATCCCTTATTTTTCCATGTTAGCTATTTCTGAATAAGCTTTTTTTCCTGGCTATGGCCCATATCTTAAGCTTTTCTACCCATGAACAGGCTGTGCTGTTGAGATACAAGAATGGCTGCAAGTAGGTGAGCTCAACAGCAGTCAAGATTTATGGTATTTTCCTTCCTGTGGTAATTTTACTGTGAGCTACATTGTGCAGGTAAGAAGCAACAGCATGACAACTCAGAGAGGTGCAGCCATTATGTACCTTTTCCACGCCACAACCAGAAGGGCATTCAATTATCAGTACTTCAAATGTCTAAATAGCCATGAAGCAGTCGACTTGAATGTTTCCAGTACTAATTATTTTAGCAGCCTGATCAAAACCATCCAAATTAGTTGCCAGTATTGAAACTTCATGGGGCAAAACCCAGAACTGGAGTGTAGCTATTGATGGCTACAGGCTGTTGAGAAGAGACAGATGAGGAAGGAAGAGCAGAGGCATTGTCCTCTACATCAAGAAATGGATAGAGTGTGAAGAGCTGTCTCTGAAGAATAGCTATGAGCAGGTTTAAAGCTTATGGGTAAGAATCAGAGACGGAGGCAACAAAGGGAACCTTGTGGTTGGTGTCTACTACAGGCTGCCAGATCAAGGGGGGCCTACTGATGAAACCTTCTTACTGCAGCTACAAGAGGCATCGCACTCACAAGCTCTTGTCCTGCTGTGGGACTTCAACCACCCCGACATCTGCTGGAAAAGTAGCATGGCGAGCGGTATGCAATCCAGGGGACTCCTGGAATGCACTGAGGATAACTTCTTAAGCCAGGTAATGGACAGCCCTACCAGAGGGGATGCGATACAGGACCTGTCACCTACACAACTGAGCTAATCAGTGACGTCAAGATTGGAGGCAGCCTGGGCTGCAGTGACCATGTACAAGTGGAGTTCACAGTCCTGAGGGATATGGGTCAAGCGAAGAGTAAAGTCAGGACCCTGAATTTTGGGAAAGCAAGCTACCATCTCTTCAAGAAGTTAGTCAATAAGACCCCCTGGAAAACTGCCCTCAGAGACAAGGGAGCAGAAAGGAGCTGGTGGATCTTTAAGGACACTTTCCACAGAGTGTGAGAGCTCTCGATCCCCAGGTGTAAGAAATCAGGAAAGGAAGGCAAGAGGCCGGTATGGTTGAGTCGAGACCTGCTGGGCAAACTAAAAGGCAAGAAGGAAATGCACAGGCAGTGGAAGCAGGGGCAGGGATCCCGGAAAGAGAG
>NW_010541374.1:0-260 GCF_000687285.1 Phaethon lepturus | reverse complement strand
CGCACAATATTTTTCTCTCTAAATTGGAGAGATATGGATTTGATGGGTGGACTGTTGGTTGTATAAAGAATTGGTTGGGTGGTCACATCCAGAGAGCACTGGTCAACAGCTCAATGTCCAGATGGAGATCGATGACAAGTGGTGTCCCTCAGGGGTCTGTACTGGGACCAGTACTCTTTAATATCTTCATCAGTGACAGAGACAGTGGGATTGAGGGCATCCTCAGCAGGTTTGCAGATGACACCCAAGCTGAGTGGTGC
>NW_010541373.1:55593-59710 GCF_000687285.1 Phaethon lepturus | reverse complement strand
AGGTGCCCTGTGAGCACTCTCAAGACCAAGCAATGTCAAGCTATCGAAGATACACACAGGATTCAGTGGGTGGGTTTTGCTGATGTCAGGAAATTTCATGGAAGAATACTTCTGTTAGCTTTAAAATCACCTCAGCTAAGCTACTGGGGCCTTACCAAAGGCAGAGACTCCACAAGCAATTCTAGTTGATCCAGTCGTAAAGACATAAGGGGCGCATAGCACTTAGGACTCCTACACAGGCTACCAGCAGTACAGCAGTATTGCTGACAACGCTGTCAAAATTCCCATCTCCACCACAACTCTCTGCAGCATAGAAGCAGCTTTTGGGTATACCTTTGATACTATTCACTGCTTTGTGATCCTTTCAGAAGCAGAATTTATTATTATTAGTAGTAGTATTCTACCCAGACCCACATCATGACATGGGCAGACAGGCAAGCTTCTTGGTACTAATCAGCCTTGCAGAGAAGAAATGCAACCAGCTCCATTCCTGTCTCAGCTTCCTTCTCATTCACCCTAATCCTAGGCATTAACAGTCTAGAACAGCTGTTCTTCTCAGCCAGTCACCAGGCTCTCTCCATTGACAAAACCTCTGGATAATTAATACCATGTCACACATCGGACAATTTATTAAATTCCTGGACTATCAACAACTTAAAAAACTGTAACTTGAAAATAAGAAAACAAAAAACTTAGAAATAAAAAGAGGTTTCATTTTACTATTTCCTTATTTAGGTCAAGAAGTAGTTTGTAAACACACTTTCCAACTTCTAACCAATATTTCATAGCATCATAGAAATAACTGCAGCTGTGCTTCACAAAATTAAAAACAACAGCCATCTTCACAAAAGTCAAGCATCTAGTAGAGAATACATTCTTTTATAATGCAGTTGGTTTTCCGTTTTTATCATCATCCATCATCTTTGCTAGAAGACATTAGCCTCGTGAGTGAGGAATGAATAAACATTTTAACGATGAGAAGTGATCTCGAGCATCCCCTGTGAGAACAGAAACTCACATGAAACACTCGTAACAGTATTCTATTTTACTTCCAGTTTTGTGCACAAAGATATCAAGGTTCTAAAGTGGTCTTCAAAGCTGTGAGCATGTCTGTTTTCCTTTCTCCACATTTCAGGTTTTGTGCAAACTAGAACTGCATTTGTTGGAAGAAAATTACCTATGTGACTCAGCACTCAGATTCCTATTCAAAGAAATATTTGTTTCAGCTTGGAAGTTCCTCAAACTCTTTTACAGGTAGGCACTTACTTATGGTCTGACAACACTCAATTTTTGGTTACTTAACAGGTTGCTAGGGTCAAATAGATACAGGATATGCCAACAATTGCAATCATGAATGAACAGTTGGGTAATACACCACATGCTGCCTAGTAATATGATGTGCCACATTCAAATCACAACTGCTTTATTCTGCATATAATTAAGATGGACAAGAAGGATCTCTGTCAGAAGATATTCCATCTTCCTGTTTTAAATTAATGGGATTAGTACTGTTTGAAAGTGGCTGACTGAATTTTAAAAACAAACGTCCATTGTGTTTCTGTGGAATGCTGTTGACAGTTTCCGAAACATGCTTTGGATTCCTATCAAAATGGCTTGTGAGCAAGCTGCTTTAAAACAATACTTCATTGTTGAATTAATATAATAAAACCAGCATGATTGGCTAACCTTTAATCCTGGGACAGCAGCATGAGTTTTTATTACCTTAAGCTTTATAATCAATATGTCTTTCTTCTTCTAAATTTTGCTTCAAATGAAGTCTGATTTACGGTGAAATAAATTCAATCAACTATCCTTTTCTCCCTCCCTCCTTGCTAGTCTTTATATATTTAAACAACAAACAAATCTTACATTTCTGTTTTAATAAAAATGAAGGAGGATAGAGATTGACTGGCATCCTCCTAAGGTACTGAGGGTTTTCAGTTCCAAATCGACTTCAAAATCTTCATAACAGAAAAACATTTTTCATCCATTTTGACATGTCTCTAATTATGCTTGGCCATTTCCTGGACCAGAATTTTTTTCTCCCACTTAAAAAAATTCCTATAGCCTACATGATGTTTTGGTTAGAATTGGGAACTGAACTCTGATCTCTCAGCTCCAAACACAGATGCTGTGCCATCCTTTGCAAATTACTTTTCTGCATTTTAGTACTCTACCTGGAAGATGAAAATGCACTTCCCTTCTCCCACCTTTTGTCCATCTTCCCTATATATTCTGCAAGTTCTCCAGAATAGAGATTATTACTTATCTCACAGTACACTGCCATACACAGGAGGTCCTGAGAAAAAAGGTAAATGAATCCAGATAATATTACATTAACACTGCAACATTGCTTCTGCTAGTGAAACTAGTGTACTAAGAGCACACAGCTCAGCATTTTTCCATGTAAATGTATCATTAGTATATGGGTACATACCACAATACGGAAGACAACTTGCATTAATAGATTTCTGTTCACAATAGTCAAGAAAACATGCTTGTTAGCAAGGTTTCCTCTGCAGCATCATCTTTGTGGTGACAGTTCCAGTAATGTTTAGTATTTTAGGGCCCAACTTGGTAAGTCAGGAGCAGCAGAGAGTGCTCAGACTGAAAAAAATTCACTCTCTAATAATCCAACTGGTTAAATACCCAGCATGCTCACACAATGCATCAGCCTTTTGGACATCAGGCATCCCAGCAACTGGAACAAAGAAAGTCACGTCTCTACTCCTCAAATTGTGACTCACTTCAAATGCTGCACAGTTGCGTACCATTTATACCTCCGAGAACAGCACCCTTCTCTCTCGCTCTCTTTTGAGCTCAGAGGTGGGGAAGGATGAAAGACAGACCTAATTACCTCTTTTTTTTTTTTTTTTAATTTATTTCTCAAACGGGACATGCAAAGCAGCTAAATTCTTCCTCAGGACCCTTAACCACTGCCCCTCTTTCTGCCTCTTTGCAACACAAACCACCTCATGGAAAAAAAGTAAGAGGGGGAACGTATTTCTCACATTAACACTTGCACAATAGGGTTGCCATTTCTACAGATTTCCTGCTTTCCAACTACAACGAAAAGAGTTATTAGATTCTCGTTTTCTCCCCAAGAATTCTCTCACATAAGATGGATTATCTTACCATGCCAAAAAAAGAAATCAGGCAAATGAATTAAGTCAATTTCAACTATTTTCTTTTACTCACTGTTGCAATGTTTCAAAGCCCTGTTCCTTGTACAGCAGCTCTTGCTTCATCTGAGAGAGTTCCCTCTTCAGCTTCTTAACCTTGTGTGTTAAATCAAAGCAAAAGTTAGAAAATTCCTCTGCTAAACGGCGTTAACACATGGCTTTGAACACTTAATGTATTCTCTACATCAGATGAGACTAAAAAAAGAGAGTAAATTGCTCTACTGACACATATTAAAAACAAAAGGATCTGTTCTCTTCCTGATGTCTATTGGCAACATGCTTTAGTATTAAAGGGACACAAGCAGATTAAATCACATTCCTTATTTGTATCGATACCACACTGTGTTATTAAACCTGAGAGAACTTTAACATGTAATTTACTTCTCACTTGTTAAGCATGCATTCCAACTGTCCTACAGGGACGTGCCTGTTTATTTTCTGGCTTATTATATTTTCATTTTTTCATTCCAGGAAACTCTCAAGTCATTTGCACTGTAAAAGATGAAGTGTGGACTCTTCTTCCCCTCCCCACCCCCCTCTTCCTATGCACCATCCTTTCTTATAAAGCTTTACAGACACTGGAACCCTAAATATATAATTCACATTCATTTAGTTCAAAAGACAACAATCACTAACATTTGGATCACAAATATATGCGTCTATTTCATAGAAATGTCTTTGGCAAAACATTCCCTACTTTCCCTAAATTTGCATATTCAATTGCTTTTTAATGTTAATACTGCTATTTCAGATGTTAGCAGATATGAGTACACTACAAAATATTTATGAATCAAGATTAAATTTAAAAATCCTCCATGTAATTTTTTAAGTCTTACTTCACAAACATACTAAAACAAGGTTTCTGGACCACCTATAAAGGACTGTACTTTAATACAAATTAAAATTAGTCCTCAGCATACACAGAGAGGCAGGAG
>NW_010541373.1:32077-55575 GCF_000687285.1 Phaethon lepturus | reverse complement strand
AATGCCTCCTTGAAATTACTAACTCAAATTTTGTCATTTATACACCTATACCTGGCTTGTTTGCACTCTACATACTAGCCAGATACTGTTAGACTTTTTAACTTTCCAATCAGTAAGGTGAAAAATGGAAAAGCCTGCTGGAAGTCCTCTGCTCTCACCTACCACTGTGACACTCTTGCTTGTTTTCATATAGGTCCTCAGATATTTAAGACTTTTGAAAAATGGATTATATTAAAATGAAGAATTTTGACCACTTTAACTGAAATTAACTTCAGAATATATCTCCAAGACTTTTTGTATCCAAATACCCTAGACTTCCTACTTGGTCCTATTCTTTAAATTAAGAAAAAAAAAAAAGAAAAAAAAAGTTAAGTTTCCCAACATGCCAGGTAACTAAAAGTACTAACCATCAGCAGCTGCTGTAGCTTTCCAAGAGATTTAAAATGCTTTGTACGTCTAAAATAACCAGTGATTTGTGGCGTTCTTCATATGGATTTGTGAATGTTACTTAGAAGTTTAAGTTTGTAGCTTCTGGCTAACGAATTTTCTGTGACTGAATAAAATACATTCAATCTCCATTTTCTCCAAAGCAAAATCTGTTCTCTAGATGAGGTGTTAGGTTCAGGCTTTTGGAAAGTATCATCATTAGTTGCTTTACTTGACAGAAAACTGTTTTTACTTGGACCATAATGAGTAGTTAGCATGATAAATAGGCAATGTCTCTTAAGTACCACATTCAACACTCCTTACATATTTCTTCCCTGACTAGCATAAAAACCCCAAGAATAATCTCTAGAGTGTTATCATCAAGGTTATAGAAAATGAACAGGTATTACCTCTACGTTTCAGGTAAAGTAATGTGTAAAATATGAAAGAAGTTCCAACTTTTCAGAGAAACACAGAATGGCTAATTTTTTTTTTTTAAATCAGTAATGTGAATTTATAGTAATAACAGAAGTCACACTTGATTTCAACTTAGAGGACTGGATCTCACAGAAACGCTTATATTTTTCCTCATCATCATTTTCTGAGTGTCCTCTGCTGTAATTCATCATCATTTCCTTATCAAGCAATGCGAGTTAGGCATATTATCCTAGAAGGACATGATCTACCTCATAATATAGACTCTGTGTTTACTGCATCATACTTGCATTAAACTATTCTTGTGCTTCTTGTTTTCTCCTTCAAAACTTTCATGTAATTCTGTCTTTTTCACAACTCTTCACTTGTTTTATCCTTCACCCCCCTTCTACTGCTTTTGCACATCACCTTAAGTCACCCGACAGGCCTCTCGCTTCCTCCTTCTAACTGCATCTTCAAGCCAGCTCCTGTGCTAAATCCCCTTCTATTCCCAGCACTCAAGTACTAATGGGACAACAACAACAAAAAAATACCCTCCTGTTACTTTATAAAGGTGCATCCCCTACTTGCTGCAAATGCATAAAACATACTGGGATCACATATGCTTTGTGTTGTTTGAATTATCTTACTGATTACTAATTAAGACCCCAAATGGCCCCACTCAAAAGTCCACTGCAGGATGGGATCCTTCAGTTTTAACCTTGTGAGAAAGGTCTTTCTTCTCCTGCTTATTTCATTTAACAGCTGTCTGATTTCTGCCATATTTCCTCCACAACCTATCGCGCAATAGGCAATTCATGTATCCAAAAGGCTCCACGTGCATGTGTTAAGCGCAGCTAACAAGGAAAAGGCCAAAGGCCAATCCCGAACTCCCTCGAATGCTGAGTTTCCCCCTCCAGCCACCATTAACCTGATGATACCAGTAAGCATCAGCTAGTGTGGGAGAGAAACAGGTTTAGTACATCTGACCTAATAGTTCACTAAACAATGTGCAAATTCTAACTAGCTGGCTAGCAGCTTACTAATGACTAACTTTGTTTCCCATTAAGTCCACGCATGCATATACTGTAAAATGCCAAAAGGTGGCATATTAGCAAAGCATCTTCAAACATTCAAATAAGGGTGAACTATGATAATAGTCATACCTCTCTTGCCATCTTCCATGAAAACCACTTTCCAGCCCCAGCATCACAGGGCTCCACTTTTTCTTATCTCAATGATTTTCATATCCAGTGGCTTTGGATGACAACACACTTTATGCTGATACAGATATTCTTGGACTTGCACCCTTCTAAACTCTGCAGACAAGATTCAGGTCACCTATTTTAGGCACATACGCAACTTGGACTTTGCAATGCCAACAAACCAGGTGTTGGGAACCAGCAGGATACTAGGGTCCTTGACTCCAAGAGAATTATTTCTTGAAGAGATGAAAGCACCTCCAAAAAATGAATTACTGTGATTAACACATTTGCCTCTCTCCTCAGTGAGCAGGCAAACTGCAGATCTGCAGCCAAGAGGTGATTCAGTGTTTCTGTATCTTGAGCTGGGAGGTGATCAGAGCTAAGTAACGAGAAAAACTGAGCACAGGACCATGTCTGAATTCTCTTCTGACTTGTAGGTGACTATATTTAAATTTGGTCATGTATTTCATTTTTCAGTACCACTGTTAATTTCCCAAATATACTAGTGATCCCTTTGCCAAAAGGGAACATCTGTTACTGCTCCACTTATTTTAGAAAGAAGCTCTTGCTTTGCCTTTTCATTCTTGTTCCTGACAGAGTCCTTACTGCTGTTGATTCTCCCTACTAAACTTACAAAATTTTTTCTCCCACCTCCTCCAGCATTGAAATAAGTTCTCTCACTAACCACCTTCCCTTCTCCTTAAAGGATAAGGGACTACAAATTAAGATTGGTAACAATGAACAGGTGTACAAGCAGTCAAGAAGGCAACATCCCAACACTAGTTTTACAGTGTATTCCATTCCTGATTTATACTGGGGCTTAAAATTTTAACAAGCTATTCCACAGTTCCTTTTAAACATTAATTCTTGAGACTTCTAATCATAACTCTTACTCCAGGTGAAGGAAAATGTTACTCTTGGAGGGTTCCGAGTGCTGCTCTGTGCAGAAACCAGAAGGGGGCAATGGAGGAGCTGAGTGACTGCCCTTGCTTGCGCTGCTTCTGCTCCCACAGTCTGTATTCCAGCCCTCATCGAAGGACTATGCTGTGAGGTGCTGTCTTTTTAACCTGCATGGTTTGATCCAATTTTTTTTTCATTACTAACTACAGAAAGCCTAGGCTATTCATCGAGCATTATATAATGCTCGATATAATGCTCATATCTGTATATAGATTTTAAATGTCTTCCGCAGCATTTCCTCCTTATTCAAGATAAATTCACTACAGACTAACTTGTGAACGAAAGTTCTTTATATGGAGTCTGTTAGTGACCATACTGAACACATTTGACCAAATAATGGATTTTTGTTCATTAGCAATTTCAAAACGTGAACACAAACTTTTTCTTGAACTGTTCCGTTTTGACAAAACAGAGTGAAGTTTCACATCATTATTGAAAAGTGTTTTTTAAACCAATAGAAATTTGCGAGGCAGTTCATGTAGCTAATGGTGCATTTCTCACAGAAGAAAGATTGTGTAAAAACAGTCATCTAGCTGCAGCTCACCTTGGCTTTCTACTTTTCTATTTTCACCTAAAGATTTTTTACTCTTCCTTTTAAAAAACAAGTCACACAAGTGAAAACAGTTATTGGATTTATTTAAACCCACATTTATTTAGAGTATTTGTCAAGGTTTCCCCAAAATATGTTATCTGAAAGCAACAGAGACAGCTTTAAAAATTCATTAAAAACCTCTGAATGGTATTTAAATAAGAATATTAGAAGGTTTCAGTACCAGGGTACAAGATGCATCTGCTAGTTCAAGCTTTGCTTATTCTATAGTCATAAACTTTGCACACAGAATACAAATGAGTATGAATTAAGCACTCTCACCCTTAATCTTGTAGTGGAGATTTCAGCCTTCAGAATGTCAGGGTCATACTTTGTGCTTGATGAGGAGCCTGAGAACACTTTTTTTGAAGACAAAAAAGGACAAATAGTTAAGTACTGTTAAGTCATTAATTAGTCCCTTCCTTGATGAATCCACATTGATCTAAAATTAAAAAGTGCAGAAAAACATGTAATACTTAAAAAAAAAAAAGTCCTTATAGAGTAGTCATCATTGCAGGATGGCAATAATTAACGAATAATCAAGATTTCTCCCTTTGTTGCCCTACCACTATTTGGTATCTCTCCTCCTTTGCCTATCCCAGGATCCTAAGGTAGCACCTCATTCTCCCTGGCTTCCTATCCTTTGCCTTCTGTTCCCATTCTTCTAGCTAGGCCATCTTCCAATCACCTCTTCCTGGAAGCTGTGATTTCTAAGGAGATTTCTGGAAAGCAGAAGATTTATTCAGAAGCCTCAGAGGTCTGCCACTCAGTTCTTCTGCAGCTGTGCCTGTTACTTTTATCACACTGCCTTCTTCCAAGAGAGATGTTTGGCCAAGGGCAGGCCTCTGACAGCACTTTACTGCATGCCAATTCCTTGCCCAACATTGTAACATGTATCTCTACTTCACCCCGATCACAGCACAGAAGCTACAAAATTATTGCATGCTATTCTTATAAAGCAGCAACAAATTCCCTTCTTGGTCTATTGCAGACACCTGTCAACACAGTAGGGCCATTTCAGCATGCAGCCATGAAGTACAAGAGATCCTATTTACTTCAAGCCTAGATTTGGCAGAATTTTGTTCTGACAAACTGCATGACAAAACAGATTTCAGAGCCAACTGCTCTAAACCACGGCTCAAAGGAGTTCAATTGTATCAGGGACACAAGGGTTCTCTCCAGCGGAATATCTTTATGTTAAATAAAATTTTTAAAAGTAGGGATGCTCTCTCTAAAAAAGCCAGAGTACAAGGTGTTCATAGCACACCTTGAAAACTCAGCCTAGAGAGAAACAGGATCCCCTGCAAGGCACAGATCAAAGAAGTTATTGTATTCTCTACTGGACTTACAGCTTGTACGAGAGCTCGATTTTTCTTTGTAGGCATCATTCAACCGTGCATACTCATCCAGTGCAAGTGCTAGCCTCTGTTCTTTCACCTGGTACAGTTCTTTCTGAGTACTGAGAGCATCCTGGGCTACCATGAGGTAATCTTTTAACATTCTCTCTTGTTCTTGCCTCCATTGTTTCCTGGGATCTTCTATTTGTGTTGTTTCTTTATAGGAGAGAAAGAAAAGATTTAAAGAGACCTTTGCTGAAATCCGTTGACAACTAATTTGTTTCTTTGCCTGTAATCCACAGTTATATAAGTCTAAACCATAGCTTGACCTTGGTTACCAAGCAGGTGCTCAATTTTTTTTTTTTTTTTAGTTTTCTTTGCCACAATAGCGGGGGTAAGAAACAGTATTTAAGGGATCAGTTGCAAAATTAGGAATTAGGATACAATAGGTAAATGCTTATTTAGAGCGTTACCACATCTCCAACCTTGAATTAATAACATCCTCAATCTCAAGAAAAAGCTTATTTTTTGCATCAGAGTATTTGGAAATAATTGGATCAATAAAGTCTTTCAATGATGTCTTAAAATTGAATGCATTTCTGAACAAAAATGAAAAGCAATCTCAGCTATTACATTTTTTTCAAACCTCCTCCCCACATCATTAATTTTTATAGCCATATGTTATTCGTGTTTTATAGTGGTTATCTCTCTCCTTTCCCTCTACGAAAACAGTTTTATCTTTTTCCCCTGTAACTGAATTAGCAGAACATGAACACTCCAGATCACTTCACCTAACTCTATCCCTATCCCTGCTAGGCAGCTCATCCAAGACACAACTTTCTTTATGGTCAATAGGCAGAGAGGGCCACCCTCAGAGAGAGCTTCACTCCATCTAAGACAGGTGCCCAAGATGGGATCGAGCTGCCTTTTTGAGGTGTCTACTTCTTTCCACTGACAACCCAGGTAATATAAATGAGTGGGCTGGAACAGGCCCTTAATTCACAAAGGGCTTCAGGTCAACCATTTTAACTCCAGCAGCCACACAGAAGACAGACTTGCATAGAATGCATAGATGAGAGGATTAAACACAATAGTGGTATATGTTAAGAAAGTATGTGATGAGATCAATCTCATTGTAGGTTTTAAGATTTTTTTTTTTTTTAATGTAAACATGCGAAGAAGAAGAGTTAAGGCTGAATGTTCAATCTTATCATTAGTATTTCCTGACTTAGTTCAACACTTTTTGAAGCTGTACAATGAATATTCTTCCTTTAAAGCTGTACTAAGTACAAAAACATTCTCGTAAGACCTAGCAATGAAAAGTTTGAAATCTAAATAAAAATGCAAACGTGCACCCCACTGCATTTTCTTTGTAAGTTACATGCCATAAATCTACACAGATCTACAGAGATAAAAAGTAACATTCAGTACCAAAGTATTTAAGTACAAAGTATTTACTTCAGAATTTTTTCTGCCAAAACAAGGAGGAAAGTATATTCTCTGGGTTAAATTTCTGCCACTTTAGTTCTCCGAATTGCTTTACTGTGAGAAAAAAAGAGGAACATGTGGCTGAAGACATGGGGGTGCGGGAAGAACCGCAGCAGAACCAACCTGATGGCTCTAAACTGTAGCTGAAGTGCACTCTTGGAGAGAAGGCACTCCAACTCTATATATGAGTAACAGCAAAAGCTGATAAGGACAGGTGCTGGTTAATAACAATTCCCCATACCACCATTTTTTCAAAAGCATTTTTTGATGTTAGTATCACATAAACCAAAAGACATTCAAATAAAAAGAAGCTTCCCATAAAACTAACCCTGTAGGATCCTAAACTGACAATGTCTATGGAACTATTGATGCTTTTAAAAGCAAACAAATACAAACACATACACACACACCCATGCTGGTGACCCCCTCCACCATTTACAAACACAACAAGCTTTTGTATTTCTACTTGGGACAGGTATTTCTTAGATGGACGCAATGAATGCATTGAGAGTATAAATCACATACACCCAAGTGCAGTGCATAAAAGATTAAAGCAGAGAAGCTTTATACACAGTTGGTTTTCCAATAACCCCAGCAGGAACACTCTCTCCAAAAAACTAAGTATAGCCTAGGACACATACACATATATCCATGTTTATAGCCACCTGCTCTTTTCCACAAAGATATCAGGCACACAGAGAAGCAAATCGATACCTTTTCTCTCCTAAGCGGTCAACACATGTCCCTATCTGTGGCCATTTATTGCTGTTGTGCTTTAACACACCTCCACATTCACAGTTATTTACACAAGACAAGAAGTGCTGGTTTCCAGAGCTGTCCTTTTTTTGTGAAGCAGGATGAAGAGGCTGAAGCAGGATTCTCATGGGTCAACGATCAAATAGGATAAATGCAGTTATGTTGGTTTTTTAGAAGAATGTAATGATGTGATTGTGTTTTAAGAGTGCAACCAGCAGCCACCAAATAATCTTACAAGATTGGAAGGTCTCATCTTCAAGCATGTTGTAGGTAATTGCCTTGTAGGTTTTAAGTGAGGATTGCTCAACATGCAGTCCAAAGACCAAATGTAGCCTGCAGAGTCCTAAAACGTGGCCCACAGATGCCCTGTCCTTGTGACTGCAAGAGAAGGACAAAGCTGATGAACAGCAGATTATTTTGTATTGCTGACAAATACAGTCAGACATTTTCTTTTTGCCCCCAAGCTGCATGTGCAAAACACTACTATGATTGTATGAACTAACATCTTTTATACTGACAATCATAAACGAGTTAGAGGTAACCCTGCATTTTAAAAATTGCATACTGTAACTTTAGCATACCGAGGTCTGCGTATTTGCCTATGTATGTACATTGACTGGCCAAACTATTCTCAGCCAATTCTATCTGCATGTATTTTATTCCACAATGAACACTCAGTTGGGAAAATGCTGGAAAAAGCAAAGCAGTACTAGAATGACTGAGTAACCAGAATTGTTACTCAACTTTTACCAAGCAGAGAAGGCTCTGGAGTATTTTTCACTATGTCTTCTTAAATATTAAGAAGTGGAAAACCCAAAAAAGCCTATCAACTTGCTTGGCAAGTTCTTCATACATATATATACACACACATACGCATATATACATATGCCTGTGTAGCAGCACCATATGGTTGTTCATCTATACTATTCAGTTGTCTCAATTTTAATCAGTAGGTTTACCCCACAGAGGGAAAAAAACCAAAGACAGAACTATGGGTAATATTTCCGGTACTGTAGCACTGCATTTTCAAAAGTATGTTCATTTGAGCACATACCTTACAACAGCCAATAAAATTTTTTAAAAAGCAGAGTCCTCCTTTCAAAAACAAATATTTATACTTCTCGGAGTAAAGCCTCACAAAGATAAGGATTTTTTTCTTGGACAAGAATGTTTTAAGCACCTGCTATTAAGGTCAAACTTGTATACACAAGAATATTATTGGGCTGGTTACATGCATGTCATTGTAGGAACAGCTTGCTGAACATTTCAAAATGAGATGTGAAGCCCTTCATGCTTAAATCAAAAAGTGACATTTAAACCACAAAGAACATCCAAGCATTACCCTAGCCATATCATTCAGTGACTGATGTAAAATAAACTTGGGAGATCTCGTTCCTTTTTTAAAGCAGATAAATGTTTCCACCAGTGACTGCAACAGGATGCCTTACGACCTTGTCTGCAGCAGATAGGGATCACGCAACCGGTTGCTAGCTAGACAAATGGGGAGACGTTATTTCTGCTGGTTGGGTGAGGAGTAAGCACTGGTTATGAAGACTAGACAGAACTGTAGGGTTGTATCTGTTCTTGAAAACACTAACTGGGCTCCAGTCATTGGCAGCAGAGAACAAACCACCCCCCTGAGCATGACCTCTCCAACACTTTCTGTATCACCAGATAGTTAAATGCAAGAGTTCAGCTGTTTCTTGTAGAGAAAATACAAGTTACTACAGATACACAAGGCCATCATTTTCTGTGACAAACTTAGATATGAACTAAAGGAATGTCCTTAAAATGGATCTTTAAACAACTAAGAGTTGTACATCAGGCTCTATCAAGAGCACTGCTTAGATTAAAAAAAAATAAAGAATCTTGATATATCAACTTTCTCTGTCCAATCACAATGCAAAATAATGATCCATAGTAAAAGAATGAGGAGGTTGGTGGAGCACCTAATATTCAGGTTAAACATTCCTAAGTTTGACTTTGTTTTAGTGTCATTTGGCAAAGCCACTTGCAAATGAAAATTACTCAATTCTATTAAGAGATCTTGATTTAAAACCAATTAATTTAACTTTAAACAAATTATTGCAAGTGCGTAGCTAATAAATTTATAAAAAAATCATAAACAAGCAATTTATTTCCTCCTATTTTTAAAGATCTGAGTGACTACTCACGCTGGGGGGAATTCTGAGAGGCAGAAAACACTTGAGGTCTCGCCCAGCGGAACTGCACAAGCGGCAGGATGGCACGCTCCACCCAAGGACGTTCCTGTGCACTGAAATGATCACAGCCCTGTAACATAGAAAAGCAAGCTGCGCTGGCTTTAATCATACTGCTATTCATGAAACGCACTCTTCCTGGCTCACTGCCAGCCAGGTTTGATGCAGTTAAACTCAGCAAAGAATTTGGGCCAAACAACAAATCAAAACCAAAATGCCAGGACTGACTTTATGCCTTGAAAGTTTTGTTTATTCCTTTGGCTAGAACTTATTTCAAGGGCTGCAGTGTTATGTATGCTCTGTGTAATTATACATAAGATATATATTATATATAGGATACAGGTGGCTATTTTTTTAAATGAGATATTTTCTTATTTTAGGTTCCTGTCTGCTATCAAGAAGCTCTGCCAAATTTTTACAGTCTACTTGAACAGAAGGAAACTATTACCTTATCAGCAGTAGATCGTATTTCGCTGAAATACATTAAATTAAAATCCCACTAGAAAATCCCACAGGGAAGCGAATGGCTCCCTGATGCCTTACTGCTAGACATGAGAGAATTGGACATTTTGCTACAGGATTAACAATATGTGGAAGCAATAGTTTTCCAACATCTCCCCTTGCCAAACAAAATAATAGCGTCGATTGGCTCTAGAAAGACCCACACGTACACTCTGTTCAGTCAGACATGTTGCATTTAGGGAACACAGTTAAGAGAAGGAGTACTTTCAAGGGGTCCTACTAAAAAAAGCCAGAGATGCTAGATTGAGGCTTGAGGAGGACTCATACACAGCAAAAGGAGACAAAATCATGACATTGAACTCTTCATCCTGAAGAGAGAACTCTCATCTGTTTAAACACATGCCCGTATTATTCCAGTTCATAAATGTAGCAGAATCACCATCTTGGATGAGAGGCTATTCCAAGGAAACCTAGTTGACCTGGCTAGAAATGAGGACTAGAGACCTAAGATCTGTAGGGAAGAGAGCGGGGAGGGGGGGAATTGCATGCAACAGCTGGAGCTGCTGTAATAGCCCTCTTTTTTGGCAATGGTGGTTTCCACCATGCCACCTCAACCCACACTCCCCAGCATTACACCTTCACATGTTCTCTTTTGCACAGTCTTTTGTACTCCCTCAACCCAGCACAAAGCCTATCTGATGCACTAAACCCACCCAAACACTCACTGACTCCAAAAGATAACATGAAATCAGATACATCATGTTCTGGCAGGTTAGGCGAGTTGTGCCATGTTACCAACGGTCCAATGAGCCAGTATAAAGAGGAAGAACAACCCAGCTGGGGAAGGAGCTAGACATCCTTTTTTGGCAGCAGCAAGCCTCTTTATGGATCTACTCATCCATTAGAATCTTAAGTATGGATCTACTCACCAATACTATGCACCTTCTCCCTCATATACCAACTTACAGGAAAGTTTCCAGATGTGGAAAACATCTGGAATATGTTTATTATTACATATACATATAAATAATACATTTTTTATATATATATAAAAAATACATATAAATACAAGACAAGAGGTGGCAAAACTGCAGTGGCTGAGCCCTGCAAATAGGGTGGTTCTGACTGACGCAGAAGTGTGCCGCACACAGCTGGCTGTGCTCTGGACTGCGCCAAGGTAGACACTGTGTCAGGCTGGCAATTTCTCTACCTGAAATAGTAAGTGATGAAAAAATAACTCTATTTCACCTGACATCTCTGGTTACCTTGCATAATAATTGCAGGACTACTACCTCCAACCAAACAGAACCCCACCTTAAAGAGTAACACAGGCCTCAAAACCCCAAACCCAATAGCTGACTACATGCAGGATCCCTAATCACTGGTACTTCTCCTGAATCCCAGTGGCTGAATAAAGTGCACAAGCTAAACCCTGACTGGTTTTTGGACAGCCTCCGATGCCTTTGCTGTGATAGAGGATTACATCCTACTCCAGAGGTGGTTTGAGGAGGAGGGGATACCTGGAAAGCAGCCTACTGCATGACGAGGGCAAGCTGAACTGGGGGCAGCTACAGTGGAGGTGAATCAAGATTTCAATGGTATCTCGCATAAAAATGTCTCAACAAACAAAAATCAACAACCTTTTAACAGAAAACATCAGGAGAGGAAAAATGGTGTCTGGTATCAACCATCACAGGGTAACACAAGTTAGCTTAGTGGTGGGTGGTGAAAGCAATTTCATCAACAACATCACATGATCACTATGGATATGTTTCTTCTACAAGAATATCTCACATTTCTCAGAACAAACTGGCTTTCCGATCTGCAGTACTTTTGCCTGCAATCAGACAAAACTACACTTAGAAAAAAAAACAGTGCTAATATTACTTCATTGTATTTCAACCGGCATAACAAACATTGCAGACAACTGAGATGCAAGTCTTAATGAACAGCAAAAGAGCAAATGTAGTAGCACTAGTTTCAGGGAGAATAACCAGTGTTACTAGACTGGCTTAAGGAATGTCCTTTATTGTTCACATACCAGAAGCTTTCTGAATGCATTTTTTTCTTAGTCCTTTCCCCTCCCCCCCCTTTTTAAAATACTTACAATTCAAACTCAAACAAGAAAAGCAATTCGTACCCAAAAATTTGAGAAAGAATTCACAAACAAATATTACATCATTTCACACCAATATATTTGTTCAATAGGTACATAAAGAATACCACATTACAGACAGCAGTTTCAGCAAGATCATGCAGCTCAAGAAGATGACACATACAGTGTCTTGAAAATGATCTAACATATTGCTGGATACTCAGAATCACATTCTACCATATAGTAAGATGGAATATGGGTTCTATAGAGAGACATGGAGGAAAATTGGGTTATTCAGAGTATGTGCTGAACTAAGCTGTCTACAGTTTGTTTCCTGCCATAGAACTGCACACAAAAAATGCCTCCTCTCTTCCAGACACCTTCTTCACTTTTCCATAAAATAACTCTGTGCTTGAATTTGAGTAACAAGAGAAAAGGAACACTTTTTCCAGCTATACTGTGGAAGCACAAGAAGATTTCCAGGAAGTATTTATTCAGAGATTTTTATGAAGAAATATTGAACGTGTTATCCTTATGGCACATTAGTTTCTTCTCGATATCGGGTAGCATATGCTTATGTATCTCAGAGTCAAATGCAGTAGAAACTCTGGGCATTTTGCTCTACATTATCAAGTAGGTAATGTTCTACTGCTATGTCTATCAGAACTAAGATGTAAGAAAAACATGCAAGTATAATCTTTACATAAAAGTCAGAAGCTAAAATCATCTTTAATCCAGAGCCTTCATTGCTCGATCCCTCCTCAAGCCACCATGCACCAGATTACTCTAATCCCTTCCTGTAGCCAGGGTGCAGGAAAGACACCTATAACTAAGATTCAAGTTAAGATATACTGCACTGGGTTTTCACCATGTGCTTGCTGACAATAAAGAGTCTTCACAATTGTTTCCCAAATGCTTGCATGTCAGCACCTGCTTAGAAGATGGTGATGGGTCATGGGAACAAACAGTGCACATTTATGATCATGACACACCATTCGACTCCCTCAAGCTAATGGCAATTGCAGACTCATGGTGGGATTTTCAGATTTCTTCCTTGTCTGAAAATACAGTCTGGCATACTTTCATAGATGCAGATGTGCTAGAGTCCCAGGATGGTGCAGAGAAGAGTCAGTCTACCCACAGACATTCCTGTGTTAGATAAACGAGTTGCACAGGCGTAAACTGGCATGAAAGCCTTTAAGATTACAACAAGAAATAGAGCACCTGTAGTTAAAATATTATGCTACAAGTGTCAAACAGTGTAGGTAAATAGGTAGGTTTTGAAATTTTAAAAAGGATGGAAACCAAGTGAGGAAATAGGGACCTTCAATGAATTCTATTCTCCAGCTAAAATGACACCTCTACCTCTATGCTTCCTGATGTTTTAGCATCACTGACTCAGTTTTTTTTCTTTGTGGATGAAACAGTGGTAGAAAGCAGTCTCTGGGAAAGATGCATTCATGCTTCCAAAGTGGACGACTAAATAGGGAGGAGCTGCAGAAGCAGAGAGAGCAGATGGCCAACTCCATTTTGAAGAAAAGTGCCAGGGGCGTAGGGCAGGGAGAAAAATCATCATATTGAATACAAAGTAGAAAAAAGAAAGTGATGTGATGGTCTGAAATACTACTGGGCTAGAAGTTATTCCTTCCCATCCTTGCCTTTTAATTACTGTCCTTCAGTTCCTTTCTGTTACCTTTGCCACTAAACACTACTAACAGCCAGCAGAGCACATGCTTTATAGGTTAACTAGATCAATGCAATGAAGAAAACAACTACTTGCCTGGTTATTCCTGACCCTGAAAATAAAAACTGGAAGTAAAGGGGATAAGTTATTTAGGAATACGTAGGATGCTGAAGGCAAGGAAGAAGTTGTCCCAGCCCAGGGCTCCCTCAGACTATTTGGTTATTCCTGACCCTGAAAATAAAAACTGGAAGTAAAGGGGATAAGTTATTTAGGAATACGTAGGGTGCTGAAGGCAAGGAAGAAGCTGTCCCAGCCCAGGGCTCCCTCAGACTATCCATGTCAAGCCAGAAGCAGAAGTTTCCCTTTCTTGCTCCCATTACCTCCACAGTTGTTCATCTACACTCATCCTATGCAACGATCCGAATCAGAAAACCTGAGCGGCTGGGGGAAGGAAGAGAAGGTGGGGAATGACAACTCACACACCTCAGGAAGCAGAGTGCTTCCCTGTTGTCCGTTTACTACACATCCTCACGCTGACACAACGTGGGAGCGGGAGCCAGAGCAAGCGATGACTGCTACTTCAGCTGCCACCACCACTCGAGAAGTGCACCTGGAAATCACAGCCTCAGAGTCAAAACTGCTTCCTGGCAAGCCTGCACAGGGCGCGGAACAGATGAAAGTTCAAGGGTGTCATTTCAAAATACCCGTAACCAGTGCTACCACAAAAAGCAGCTGTCCCCCGTCTCTTCCACCTGACTGTTCATTCATACCCCCAGGTCACCTTCCTGCTCTTGCTTGCATAAATAGGGGTGTGGAAAGGAGAACAAATAGCAACTTTTTTTTTTTCCATACCAGATTAGTTTCAACTCGAATCAGCTCCCTGATCTGATTCACTGTCTGGCCATGCAAATGTTCGTGCCAGTATAAGCAAAAACATTGCAGGGACAGAACAAAAGGCCAGAGGTAGCAATAGAGCAGGGCCAATTATTTCGGAGATTGTATCAGCTTAAAAGTGTTTGCAAATCCAACCTCTAAGAGCATAAATGTTTGCATCTCAGCCACTTAATGCCTGATGTTGAAAACTCGGCAGAATTGGAAAAATGTGAAAGTGATGACTTTGCCTGTAGATATACAAAATAAAGTGGACCGATGGGTTTGTATTACTTTTTGGTATTGTCTTGAGTTCCTAACCGTGTTATTTAGCAAAATTGTTAAATGTTAGCAAATTAGACAGCTGAAATAGATGAACACATGAGTACATATATGCAGCAAAAGTGAACAGCACAAGCTATAAAATCTCTGAACTCTCCCAAACTACAGTAAGCAGGATCCTGCACGAAAGGAACTCCTCAGTGCCTGACTGCCAAATAATATCCCCTCAGTCATCCCTCTAACAAAGGGTGCTACTGAACCACAGGGTAAGCATTTAGGTTCTTATGGTATTAGCTACCCACATCATATGCATGTTCTGCCTTGCCAGATGGCCTGTAATCTGGTCTCCCTTGAAGCTGAAAGCATCACATTAAAACTCCTAATTGGGGTAATATATTCACAAAGTAATGACCTCAGTCAGTGTTTCTCAAAGTGGGTTACATCATCCAAAAGGATCATGAGAAAGCTCTGAGGCCATCAGTAGGAGCTAGGAAAAAAAAAACCAAACCTGTATTTGAAAAAAACTCAAAAATATGTAAAATTATAGAAAATGTGTGATAATAAAACCAAATTACACTTAAAATATTGACACCAAAAGCAAGTTCCTGAAGTCTGAGGGAGTGTTTACAATTGCAGACTGCTCACAGCAGCCAACTCTTACCCCTCTATGGAGGAGAAACTGAGTTTCCACTGGCAGTTAAGGAAAGTTGGCTTTTTTCAGGTTTGTATGGGAGAAGGGAAGGTAAATAATTTTTTAAGAATGTAACCTTTCATTATAGAAATTTGGTAGAAATTTTAGAGCTTTGCAAGCTGCAGTCTACTACTGCTTTCTTGAAATCAGTGTGAGTTTTGCCAATATCCACCTTCAAGAGGAGCAGAATAAGTCCCACACTGAACACTTATGGAAATTCCACCTTTAACATTTCCAACCTTCATTTTTTAACAGAAAAAGAGGGAATAACCATGAACAAGACCATCTGAATTTACAGTCTATTGCACTAAGGTCTAGCCTGCTGCTCAGTGTTTATTGGGTTTGTTTGAGAAATCTAACAAGATTGGCCAGTTTTACTACAACAGCTCCAAGTCCTGTGGGCAACCTGAAACTTCACAGTTGTATCAAATGTAGCTGTGTACAGAGGTACAGAATTGGAACAACACTAGAAAAAGAAATGAAAAAGAGGGCAGGTAATAGAGAAGCTGTTCAGGATAATTAATTATGGGATGCGAGAGAATCAATGGACCTTCCCTCAAACATTTTGCTGAAATAAATCCAGCCAGAAGACACTGAACATGAAACTCATTTAGTCACCTCTCCCTGCGTAATACAGGAGAACAGATTTCTTCCCAAGGCACTATCCCTCAAGCTGCCATTTATGGGTCCTGAAATCCCGCTTTATCCAACCTGTTTTTCAGGCATCTATTCATTTGATCCTCCTCCTAACTGTGGGTGCAGTTCTTCTTTGTCCAGTAAAAGAGAGCATTAACAAAATTATAATATATACAGCTGAAAGAGTAAAGCAGTCTTCCTTGTTCTAACGTATCCTCTGTCCTGACAGAATTTTAACAGTTCAAATCCAGAAAGCATATTCAACACATCTGAATTACTACACTGCTAATAAAGCAGTAAGCAGGTGCAAAAACTGCTTTCTAGAAAGGCTTCCCCCCTCCAATTATTAGTGGCCTCCATCCTAGAGATTTCAATAGCATCAAAACACATGCACCCCAGTCAGACGAAGTAGAAGTTATAATCTCTGCATTTGGCAAAAAAAAAAAAAAAAAAGACCTGCTTACAAGACACTTAGGCAGTTTACCTCCCAGAAGCTCAAGACTACTCTCACCAAAACACTGCACAAAATACAGTGTACAAAAATATACCACTTTACAAAATAAGAAATTTCACTGAAATTGCTACAAAGCGGCACATACATTACTGTAACAGAAACTAAATGCACTACTGAACAATGGTTGGAAACTACTTTAAGGATACCAAAGTTCACAACTGTGTCTTCCATCACAGGTATTAACATAATATAAAGAAACCTAGCTAATCACAGTTACTTGTCCCAGCCACAGAAAGACACGCGTACAGATAGATATACACAACTTTTCTCTATTAAGTGAACCATTAGCGTTGGCAGTCTATTAACAATTTTTGAGAGAATTCCAAGACAATGGTGTCCAAGGCCCAACATTTTACACGTGTGTGAAGCAGAATTCCAACTCACAAACAGCTTACAATGTTCGTGACTTCATTTTCAATGCACAGAAATAGCATTTAAACTCAAGGAAAATATTAAATCTCTTAAAAGGCTACAAAACTAAAAGGATGAGATTTTTCGAACTGATTAAAAATTTTGAGCAGGTATGGAGTAAGAGAGCACAGAGCATGATTATCAGAGCAGTTATCTGAAAGCACTTTCAAAATGCCCATAAATGTGGATTGCCTGCTCAAAATTTTATGGATTTAAGTTTTGTAGTTTGGGCCAAAGCAGAAGTTAAGGACAAGTTTCGTCTTATAATAGCATTTAGATTCAGAAGCAAATCCTTCTCTTTCTTCACCTTTTGAATTCAATCAGGTATGTCCCTATTTAACAGCACACATAAGATCAGAGGACTCTCATTGTTATTCCAATAAAGCAGGGCTATAAAACCCCAACTGAGGTCACTGGATGGGATTCAGTTCAAGATTAGGTGTCTACTGCAGGTGTTCAATAAGCACAGTAGATGTCTAATGTCTCATTCTAGTTAGAGCTTCAGTCCAACCCAGCCAAAGGAGCTTAAATCAGATCATGTCCAAAGCAGACACCCAACCTGGCAGCTACATCACACTTTACATTACATTGGCTGTGCTGACGAGATAGCTATTGACTCCGAAAGCAGCTTAAGACATCTCAGAGTTAATTCACTTGCCCATACATTTGAGATGCCATAGGATAACGAGCCTTGTCTCCATTTTTGTTCCAGAAGACCACTGGTCTCTGACTGGACATGCCGTATGTACTGACCTTGTGCAGTTGTCTCTGCTAACTTAAAGCATTTCAAATGGTCACAGACACCTTACTATTTTTTAAGTAAATACACAGCACTGCTAGCACAGATGCAGGCACCTATTCAGGTATCAAATGGAATCTCTTATGTTATTAAAAATAATTTCTGAGAAAATAGGAAAAGGTATAAATTATTATGGAGTAATGAACACATAAAAAGAAGATAGAAACACTTTCAGGAATATATTCATTTCAGTAAGTCTAACAAGCACTGTATTTCAAATTTTGCTATAGTTTTGTATGCTTTAGACATAATTCCCATGCAATTAAAAATATATGTAGAAACAGATGTAGTCATTTTGTATCAGTAGATTCTCTTGTAAGCCTTTTAAAGCCAATAATATTACACCAAAGGGCAATTTTTCCTCAGCATTTTGATTCCCCATCCCCTTTCCAATTACTACAAAATACAGCATTATTTATAGCCTGAAATGTATTCTACAACATTCTTAGAACTACAGAACGTTTGCCAGACCTCATACACAAGTTACAAATACCCACACACACTTCATACTACCTTACCTACAACAGTTCCTTTCAGTAGTTAGACTGAAGCCAGTTTTTCTTACTCCTATCAGACTATCTCTGCCAGTGTGCATTGCTGAATATTTATTAGCCACCAAACATCATACACTTTACAGATACCAACAGATGTAAACCATCTTTACTTACTAGACATTACATGGACTTCTTCCAAAGCAAAAGATGAAGAGTCATATGAATAATGCTGAGTCAATTATAATACATCTGCAATCATCCCCAACAAACTCATGTACACAAATGGGATAATTTACCTACTGAAAATCAGAAACTGTTACTTTACTTCTCACAAGAAATCTTTCCCTCCTCCCAGTCATGCTTTAAAAGCCTCTGAGGAAAGTCTAATCATGGTGAGTCTTCTTATATAATCAACATGGCAAATTGAAAAATACTTACGGTTGATGTGATCGATATAGTATACACCAATCTGAGGATCGTATGCGGCTTCCCATCCCCATGGCAGTTCATCCCCAACACAATCCGCAAATGACAAGGGCTTTGTTAACCTAAAACCAATAAACAATTAATGGTACAGTTTTTTTCTCTTCCATACGTATGTTTGTTATTCGTATTAATTCCTCTTATGACAGAAGCTAAAGAAAGATAGCGGGCAGAATGGAGAGCAAGTTGTTTTCTCGATCAAAGTTTAGGGTTTGATTTTTTTTCCCCCCCCATATTCCATCATTCTGAATTCATTAATTCCAAGAACATCATATAAGTTATTACAAACATTTTTCAGTACAGGCACTCAAGTGAGAAATTCACTGCAACATCTTTCACATTTGACAGTTTAAAATTAAACAATAACCAACAGCTTGTGAAAAAAGCATAATCTACATTCCTATTTGTCCCCAGAAGAACTGGACCCTTCAACCTTGAGTCTGCAATGAGAGCACAAGATTTCAAGGTCATCTTCTCTAATGACCACAGACAGGAAACTCAGAAACGAGAATACAATCATCTAAGATGTAGTTAGCAGCATTTAGCAATCCGCATATTTGAATAAAATAAGCAGCAGTGTGGAGAAGAAGTGCATAGAGTAGACATTTAATAAGTAACATTTAATGAGCCTTCAGATGTCCACATGGTACCTTTATAGGAAGACAGACAAGTAAAGTTTTTAATTTTAATCATGAAGCAACAATTTTTTACAAGAAATAGATTGATAACAATAATGCCTGAGCTCTTTTTCAACTGAGGCTGAGCAAAGCTTTACATCATATTTTTGCCTTTTTTTTTTTTTTAAAGAAATGAGTATTGAGTTTCCTGTTGATAAACCCACAGAAAAGTGCCATGTCTGATATAGTGATATATTTAATAGGAAAAACAAGAGATTTAAGGTTAGTGACAATACAACTAGTACATATCCAGAGTTTAAAAAAAATAATCCTCAGAGTAAGATTATCAACAGCAGTTTGTAGGACACATGAGCATCACCTCCTTTGCTCACTGTGGCCGATCACCTAAGACTGTTTTTTCATCTCATTAAAATTCTATACAAATAAAAAGCTAACAATCTAACTCACATATCCCTTTTTGTGTTTCAGTTATTTTTTTCTTCAGTTAGTTTCTAACCAAAAGAAACTGGTTTATTAACATTTTTGTGAGGAATTAAAGAAAATAGTAGTACATTTTACTTTCTACAAAATGAATGCGCTTTTTTTGTGTAGAAACCACTACATAGAAAATACCTTAGAAAACTATTGAATTAATTTTTTCTTACAGCTGAGACAACAGAAATTTGAGCACAGGTTTGATTTAGAAATCCTTGTCCCATAAATATATTATTATTATTGATGTATCTGAACTATCAATTCTTTAAGCAGAGCAACACTTTATTCCTCCAAACTAGGGTTGCAGAAATTACAAAGAACCAAGCTCTTACAATCCAAAAATCTCTGCATAATGTGGACAGATTTATTTTTTTAAATCATAAGCATGAATCCACTTCTTCATATTTCTCCAAAGTTTACAACATAATCCTATGAAGGTTATTAATGGTTAATTTTGAGGTCCTGAACAAATTCACAAATAAGGCAAGTTCGTTAATTTGTTGTCACTTACGAACTGCTATGCAAAACCACTAAACACTCTGAGAACTATTACAAAATGCAGGTGAGATTACCAATGTGGAATTACATCTGGATCACTAGGATATAAGATACGGATTGATTAGAAGCAGCACAAGCCACTTGTGAGAAAAGTTCTGTTTACTGGGAGAGATTCTCCAAGTCTGGCCAGCCACAGGCTTCTCATTTGAGTGAGAAGGTGTAGCTTCTGCAGTACCTGTTTTCCTTCTCAACCTTAACCCACTACATACTGCCTCACAGTCCAGGAGCTCCTTTTCTAAAGGAAATCTTAAAAGGACATGACCCATACTCCTCATTACAATGCAGGAGAGGACATCCCACTGAAGCCGACTGCGGTAAACTCCCCAGCCATCGAGCAGGTCTGTAGTAAGCCAAGCCTACCTGTTGTATCCTCTCCCACCGCTGACATACGTGTTTAAATCCAGACACGGCACTGCTCTGAGTGAGGCTGCTCCAAGAAGGAGCTCTCCAGAAACCCCAGCTCAGACCTGCCACTCTGCTCCTCAGCCTCCTCCTCCTCTCCGGGCAGCAGAAGCTGTGCCAGGATGGCAGCTACACAGCTCAGAAGGATAACAGCTGTCCTGCGAAGCTAGCGCTGCCATATCAAATACAGCTGCCCAAATGCTATCTCTTAATCATTACCAGCATCACTTCAAAGATTACTGCTTTATTTGCAAATACTAACAGCTAGACGGAGAGATGGCTCTTAGGAAAGCAGGAGGAGCCGTTTGAAGCCAGGAGAAGGCACACAATCACAGCTTCAGCCAGCTGCCCACAGCACGCAGTGGACTGAACACAGGGTGCCCGTGTCAGAGAGTTCCCAGGCCGCTACTGCTCGGAGGAAGCATCAATCATGTAAAAGCCACAGCTCTTTGGCGAGTTTGGATAGTCATGTGAACCTGTGCCAACTACTAGGGAGCATCCTGCTGTGAAGAATGTCCCGCCTCAAATTAGATCACAAACATGGGTTTTCATAAAAACATTTCTTAAATGGAATAAAAATCAAAGTTCAATGTCATCCTTAGCCTTAATTTATGATAATAACTCAAAACACAAGTCTTGTAGTTCAAGTAGTAAAAATATTTAAAATACCGCATAGCGGAGTAGGAATCATAACAAACTAGTATAAACATGCCCAGATGGTGTCTAATAAATTCATGTAGAACTCTGCATTAAGTGTCCAACACTTTCACCAAAGATACACACCACAGTTAGCGACAATCACCAGATGTGACTTTTAAACCACCTCTGCAGGAAAGCTATAAACCCAGTACTATCCTGGCTTTTCATCTGCACTCCACACCAATTTTATTTTTAATCAAATACTGCCTTCTTACTATTATAGCTCATTCTGCAGGTTAGACCGCAGACCACTCTGGCCATGTGGATGTTCTGTGCAGGTGTTATCACCTGTCAGAAATTGGACACTGTGAGAATGAAGAGCAGCTGCTCTCTCATCCCAAACACCCCATAAATTAAAGTGACACTAAAAAACTGTGGAAAACTACTTGAGTGACCCACTCTGGACCTTAAACAAAAGAAGAAGCGGGAGACAGAAGTCCCAAAATACAGGCAGTACTGGACAAATACTGCTCTGATGGATCATGCTTGGACATTGAAGCCTTAAGATCTGAACTATGTCAGGAGAACTGCTCCTGAGTAGATTTTTAAAACATGAAAAGGTTTGTACATAACAAGATCACAATTTCTTAAGTGGTACATCCCCAGGACTCTTTTTTTTTTTGTTCCAGAGTCTTTTAATAGCACAAGATTTTTGAGGCCGACACAGACTTTTACAACTGAGCAGCAATCAGCACAAGGTGATGTTAGACTGCTTTGGGCCCTCCGAACTGTCCAAACATAAACAATATTTACTTTCGAAATACGTATGGCAAATAGATAAGATTAACATGACATGAAGAGATGTAAAATGCAAGAGAAAATGTGCAAGACAAAAGTTGAAAGCAAAGAGAGTTACGAGATGTAATTGGAAAGGAAATAGTACCTAGGAGCAAGGACTGAAGGAAACACGCCTGTGCAAAGATCATTATCTGTGACATAATAACCTATGATGGACGGACTGCCATTGCATTCATTAACTGTGACCCAAGAAAAATGAGGTTTATTGCACCATACTAGAGGATTAAGTGCTGTGTCTCAGGGCACTGGTATTCTGAGGTAGTTTATAATACTTTTTCAGGCTGTAGTCATCAATTTACATGTCCTTAAAAAGAATGCTGATACTCTAAAAAGGATGACTTAAAGTCCACATTTAGCATACCATGAAGTTTAATTACTTAACAAAAGGCGGGGTTTTTTTAAATACATATCACTAAGCTCAAGTATTCTCACCTATGGGCACTCTTCTTTTTTAACCTTATAGAACTCCTTCCGAGTGAAGACTAATTTATTAGCCTTTAGCTCGTATATAACATTTTTATCTACTCAACCCTCTCTGGCTGCAACACCCCCATTTCAGCATATGGACCGAAGCATACTCTCCAGACCAAGAGAACAAGAAACGGGTGTGTGTAATGAGAATTGGCTACTCTTAAGAAAGCCAGGAAGCATTCTGCAATTCCATTATGTAAACAGTATGTAATTATGTAATTGCCAATCACTTCACAGATGCCCTGGGAAACCCAGGGGACAAATACAGCTTACAAATTGAGAAGCTGTATTACTACCTCAAATCCACATTTTGATATTTTGAAAACTTTAAAGAAAGTTAGCTAAGACCTTAAAATGTAGATTCTACAATGATATATGTGTTATCATTAAGAGTTGCAATTTAATCTGCAGCCACACCTTTAAGAAGTCTGTATATGCATCTGAAGTTAATAAAGAGGCTGATGATATTGTAAAATGGAACAGTAAGTACAGACTGATGGATTGTCAGTGCAATATTGTTCCATTTGAACAACTTTCTTACTATTTGCATCAATTTTGTAAGACTGATTTATTGTGATTTATAACATGTGGTGGAGGGTGTGGGGAAGAAAGAAAGGTTACAGTAGGCAGGTCTCAGAAAACT
>NW_010541373.1:26280-32046 GCF_000687285.1 Phaethon lepturus | reverse complement strand
GGGGCAGGGAGGAACGGAAAGAGACACAAGGAAAAAAAAAAAACCACCACCACAAATATGAGACTTTTTTCCTCAGTTAGAAAGGACGAAAATGCAGGTTGGTAAGAGGTACATAAATAACTGAGAATTATGAACAGCTTCATCTCAATCTCTCTCAAAATGACTTCCAAGAATATCTCCTTTGCTGGGAGGTGATTGACCTACAGTCAAAACTTGGAGTTTTGAATTCAATTATAACTAGGGTCAATGCTCAACTTCTATAGCAACTTCAACATGCATTTTAAAACTTTCTCCAAACCCCAATTATCCCCTACTCAAAATGACCTCATGTTCTTTGCCATGTAGCAAGATCTTCTGTGACACTTACATGAAGTGTTGTACTAATTAAATTTCACAGCCATTCATTCTCATATATAATGATGTACATTACATATTATTTATTTTCTCTTACAATGCAGTACTCACTAGTACTTTTTCTAGACAGAAACAGTTCTGAAAAATATATCTCTTCTCCACACTCTAGGAATTGAGAAGACAAAACGTAAGTTACTATTTAGATGTGTAGGAATGAGCACCTATTAAAACATAACAGATGAAACCCAGTGATGGAAGGACTACATGCACACTTACCTGGAATCTGGCTCATTTGACTACACACACCATTACAGAAGGGTGTACAGATGATTCACGAATAACACAATACAACAGTAACACAAAAAGTTTCCTCTGAGCACTTCCCCACAAGTATTTTCAGTTAGCACAATTACACAGCATAGGAACATATGATCAGCATCAGCTAAATTCTTATTTTGCAAAAGGACGGCTGCAAGTATTTAATTCTTATTTTGATCCAGTAGCTCAAGATCAAAAAATGTAAACATTTAAATCAAGTGATCAGGGAAGAGAATGTATAAACAGAAGAACATTTTGAATTCTTCACTACAACTCCTGAATTTAGTGCTTAAGTTGGATCTTATAATCAATTCAATTCTTACCCAACTTTCTAATGGTATAGGCACTGTGACTTTGAAGGATCTATAAACACATCTCCTAATCCCATCCCAAATATCCTCCCAAACATGGATTTTACTCACTTCAGGATGGATTTCTTATATAAAACTCAGGGGGTGCAATTCATCTCATTAACTTCAAAAGTTAGTTATCTAACCTGAATACTCCGTTAGGTTCCCCTAGAGAGGCTGATTCAGCACATCTATTTAGACTGAAGATGAATCACACTGAAGGCTTCCCTCTTTTTCTAGTGACTACAGGAGTCTGAATGCAAGGCTCCTTAGCCTATGCAAGGTGACTAAACTTAAGCAGGACGAATACTATACCAGTGCATACAGAATGGCAAAAGAGTCCAAGCTGTAGCTCCACATTGCAGGTCAGTGAGAGAGAGGCACTGACGCTCCCTATGGCTGAGGGAGTTGTTAACAGCAAAGCTACATTACATTGGGAAGACAATTTTCTCTTCTACAAATTATAGCGGCTGAAGCTGCAACAAAATGCATTTACTTTCATATTAATAATACTGCTGTCACTCCCCTAACTTCAAAAAGTGGTAACTGGACCGTTTACCTGTAGAAAGGGGCATAATTTGCATGCCCATAAAAAAAAAAAAATCCTTTTGCCATATTCTTTGTTCATTGAATTCTATAAAGTAGCAAATCCCATGCACAATCTCTCTCAAAAAAAGCTCATTCATGAGTCTGTTGACAGGATTTCAGCTTCTAAACATCATGTTCTGAACACAGTAGTGCCTCCCATTCAGATACCAGGCCAAGACATTATGTACAGCCTTTGTACTGCTTAGGTACATTCTCTTCTAATAAGGGTATTATTAAGATATACTGCCACTTTATTACAGGTATTATTTTGAAAGAGTAACTAAGTGGACATCAGTACCACATTAGAACACATCAAACAAGGAGTAGCATGGTGGCAGCCCCTGATTTAGTGGTGCAAAAATAAATAAATATGGTAAGGTCATGCATCTGTTTACCTTGTTCACCAGCTGTGTGCAATCAAACATTAACAAATGTCTACATTTAAAAGACAGCAGACATGCATGTTATTTTTTCTACACCAATACAGAATTGCTAAGAGTCACTCAAACTAAACGTGACCCCATTATTTAATTATGAAAAATCTCAATAACATTAAATTATGCTGCTTTATGCCTCTAGCCACTAGCATGTGCACCATTAATCTGCTTCTTTCGTATTACACATGCATGCACACAACTAGCCACACTTTTAGCATTTACACGTAGCAAACAGCAGTACATTGATAGCACCATGCCTATGCCTTTCAGCATCACAACCGGATACTCGAAACCTAACTGCAGAGAATGAAGTCACAGCGGAGTTACACACTTTCAGGAGACAAAGGCTTATTAACTCCATCAGCAAGTATTTCCTGGATACATTTAATGAATTTTCACTTTTTTCCCAAATTTCAAATCCTTTTGCTCCTGGAAATACAAGGATGGGTAAAACAGTCAAATTTGTATAAAAAGAATAGAAGCTTGGGATATCTGGGCACCAATCCTAGTTTTCTAAAAAAAACAACCATACAGGTACAGTATCATTTTTAGTAGCTTGCAAGTTCTATCCTATGATTCTTTTAAGCCCTTGAATAATTACGAGAGGCAGCAGGCCTTAAAGAAATATACTTTCTGCATTTTACAGGGTTTTCTTGGTAAATGAAAATGTACACACATGCAGATGGGGGTTATACTAACAGACATACATAAGTAAGTTTACCACTTTACAGCAACATAGAATGGCTGGACATTATCTGGGTATATACTACTGGAATAATGGGTGCTCGCAACTATTTTACCAGCTCAAAAACGTGGTTTCCAGTACTGACCTCGTACTGACAGTGGTTTACAACATCTCCCATATTACAAGTGCACTGTGGGTTCATGTAGATAGGACTAGATGATGATAGGATTCAATGATGTTTCAGGGAGCATCTAAGACTTTGAAAAATACAATTTCCATTAAAAGACTCTTGTCTAGCTAGCCAACAGTTCAGGTGAACACAATCTCGTGTTCAGGAAGCACACCAAGATCAAACAGAAACTAAAATCTAATAATTTTCTGTTCCCATAGTGTTTTGGATTTTTTAAACCTTTTTAGTGTGCTGAATAAGCTGTTTCTTCTCTAATTTAGGCCAAGTACCCAAGGCTGTTTTGAAATGCTTTGCTGAAAAGGGCAGTGTGCTGAAGCGGGGCTTCGTTCTCAGAGAGCCCTCCAGAGAGACAGTTGCATTAACATTACCATGTGAAATGGCAGTATCAGCCCGTTACCGGTTCTGACTGCTACTGCCAGAAGACCTTCATGAGGACCAACTCAGCTTCATACACTGTACCATGGCACACAACCGTCACCATATTCAGTGAGTACTGCTTGGAAAGAAAAAGCTGATACCTCACCAATGACTGGTTTTGGAGACAAGCACTAACTACAGTTGAAAACTGTACTCCATTCCTCAAATGTTTTCCAGGAACTACTCTTCTTGATTTAGTTAAACATTTAACTGCCAGGGCAAGGATGAAAATAAGCCAACTAACCTTTCTGCAACCCCACTACAACAAAAAATCCTGAATTCAATGTATTTATACATGACTTACTAAACTTGTACAACAGCCAAAATCAGAAATCTGACACAAGTTCTTAGGTTCCAATATCTATTATGAACATAACCATTTTAAACCAATACAGACATTATTTACTAGGAAAGATGCACTGTACATGGAAAGCAACAAATTCTTTAAAACAAAAATCTACTTATAACTGCAAAGAATTTGAGTCCACTTATTTTAAACAGCAGCACAAGTCTTCAAAAACACAACCCGATGATAAAAATAGCTGAACAAAAAACCCCTACAGAATGAATGCTAGACAAATAAAGGACATATATGGGGAGGGAGGGGGGATGCCTCAGAGGACAGTGAAATCTGCAGAAGTAGCGAACCAAACTGAGAAACAAGAAACTCACCAAGTATCCGAAGGGGGGAGGAAAAAAATCAAACCAAAACAAATTAGGAAAAAAATGCTTATAGGGAACACACACAGTTTCCCTCCCAAAAAAGCCTTCCTACTTCACTTAGCAGTTTTACAAGCGTCCTGTAAAATCAGCAGCAATTAAGTGCTTGCAATATATTAACAAAGATTACTATCCTATTTATTTATTTATTTAAAAAGACTTCTCTTCAATGCTCAAAAATCCTACACATCCCCAAACTCCCTAAGCTTTACGCAATACAGAAAAGTTAAGGATGGGAATCTTCAGGTCCTCCTTCCTCCACAGGAAAAACCCAAAACGGGGAACCGATGTCCTTCTCGCACGCGCGCACACCCCCCGAAGGCAACAAGCCAAGAGCGAACACACACGATTTCAGCACAGGAGACGGAAGGTAGGTAGGGGGAGGTGAGGGCAGAGGCAATCTGCTGCCTTCCAGCTTACCCTCAGGTGCTACGTGGACATTATGAGTGCCCTTAACATTCGTTGTAACGGCAACGAAGCAGAGCGTAACTGCCTCTTCCCAGTTACCGAGGGGTTAACATCAGCTCAATGTCAGCTCACTTTGTCCCTTCACAGGTGCTTCTGAAAAGGCACATAAACTGAATAGCTGAGACCCAGACAGGGAAGAATGCTTTTGGGAAGGAAGGGACCCACACCCACTGGTTGCAGGACCCGGTCAAACTGCCTGCTGGCACGGTTTTTTTGTTTCCTTTTCCTTCTGATTATGATAAACTGCTTTCCACTTAACAATTACCATCAGTGAAGGAAAAAACCCCACGCTGAACACAGCTATACATTCTGCTACATCATTTTATCATTGAGGGTACCAAAAGAAACCAAATATTTAAGAGAAAAGAACCACCAATATTTTCCAGCTCAGCATACCAGCTACTTGTTTTTGTAGGGCAAAAACCCCCACCCAAATCACTACTTGTAATTTGTTTATCCCTTTAACATTGCCAAGTTCAATGCAAAGATGGCATTTTGAAAGGTTAGGGGGAAAGAGGGGGGCAGAGGAGTGGAAATGGGTAACGCCATGAATGTTTTCTCCTGCGTTTTTCTTTGACACAGCAGTTGGTCCTGTGCTGGCGCGTAAGCACTATAATATTAGACACCTGGAATGTGAGGAATGTCTGATAACCATACCCTAGCACAGGGATAACTCCACAGCCATAAACCAACGATATGACCTTTGAGCTTTTCCCCTGGAAAGCTCAAATGCAGTGACATAATGAAAAGGCTATTATGTGCAGTCTTGCTATAGGTTATTTGTATATACATGACTGTACACTGCTGATAGAGGGAAACCATGTTATCATCAATTGAGAACACCGGTAAGAAACTTATCTATTAGTTTTAATCTAAGACCATCAACACCATGATATTTTTCCAGTAATTTTAAGTGTTCCAAATCCTATAATCTCTACCTGCAAACTTGACTTGGAAATGATTCCTTTACACATCTTGTACCACTCTGCTTCTCATTTCATACATTTATTATCAAGTTGTTCCTCTACAATAGGAAGATATACCCTTAGAAATACACAAGTGAAAAAAAACCAACACAAGAAAAAAACAAACCCTGTCAAGCATCAGTTTGAGAAATGCAAAAAAGGCACAAACTCTGCAATAACTTCCACATGCAAAGAGGAGCCATATCTGGTACTGGTGGATGAAAAGAGGAACATGAGCCAGCAATGTGCACTCGCAGCCCAGGCGGCCAGCTGC